>NC_133652.1:31703159-31933458 GCF_009905375.1 Apium graveolens
AGAACTCTTGCCAAGTTCAATAGTCGGGCTACCTAACGTAGTACTGACAGTAAAACCCTTATGGAACCCTTATAAATATCGTGATAGGAGCGGTAGTTCGGTATCGTATATGGTAGCGCGGACTCCGAACCCTGAGGTTATGAGCAACATCGGCGATGATATTTTATTACTAATTGGAGATCGGATTGTGGATCCGATAGAGTGTCCTAATGCAGGACCGGATGATGTTGATATGAGGATGTAGCGGTTGAGGATGTTGTCCTAGAAGGGATAGTTGCTGAGGAGGATCCCATGGAGGATCCTGACGAGATTGGATAAAGGACCACTGATGAATTGGTGACCCTGGTTGGGTCGACTACCAGAGGTAGGATTGGCCGGTCACTACCAGAGGTTCGTTTCAAGTTTTGTAAAGATAGTAGCCCCTTTAACGCGGCTTACTCGTAAGACTGAGAAGTTCGAATGGACAGAGAAATGCGAGAACAACTTTTAAGAACCGAAGCAAAGGTTGGTGACGTTCCCTATGTTGGCGTTGCCGGATGGAAAATGAGATTTTGTGGATTTGTAAGTGACGCTTCGCATAAGGAATTAGGGTGCTTCTTATATAGCACAGTAAGATAATCGCGTCTGCGTCAAGACAATTAAGGGAATTTAAAATTCGATATCCCCACCCATGAGCTTGGGCTCGTGGCAATAGTTTTGCCCTAAAGATTTGAGGCACTACTTGTATGGAGAGAAGTGTGAGATTCACAAACCATAGGAGCTCTAGTACATTCTTACGTAGAAAGAGCTCAACATACGCCAGAGGAGGCGGTTAGAGCTAATCAAGAATTATGATTGGGAGATTCTTTATCATTCGGGGAAAGCCAATATGGTGGCTGATGCCCTTAGTAAAAAGGAAAGACTCAAGATGATAATGTCTTTTGGAGAGTTTATAAGAGATTTTGAGAAAATGGAAATAGTAGTGAAGGTAACCGGAGCCGGTACCGAAAAGCTGTTTGAGATAGCAATACAGCCCGAAGTATTGGAAAAGAACATATTGTGCCAGTAGTAAAGTGATGAATGAAGGCAGAGAGCCAACAAATAGGTATGAGATTAATACCGAGAGAGATGATAAGGGAATAATGAGGTATTCCTATAGAATTTGGGTTCCAAAGGTTTAAGAGCTTAAAGATGAATCTTAGATGAAAGCTAGTTTGAGGAATAAGAGTTAGAGCAAACCCTGAACGTGATAGTCAGGAGGTTGCCACCAAGACAAAAGGAACCCATAACATGATGAAGTAGAAAATGAGGATTTAAATTATGTAAGATGACCCCAATTATGGGGAGTAGGAAGAAATATTTAGACTGAGGAAACAAAAGTCGAGTAAGGACAGGAGACCCGAGATGGTACCCCTATACGGCAATTCATGGACCTGTCTAAAGAGAACTTAGACTATTATCCCCAACCACCACCCTGAGGAGACAGTGCGGTGGGAAATTCTTTCATGACCTTTAAGTCGCTAAGCTCTCAGAGTTCCAAGGAACAAGCTGACCCAGTCGAGGCAAGAGCCTGGCTAAAGGAAATAGATGAATTATTTGAGATTCTAAATGATTGACGAACCACAAAAGACTGTTTTGTCACTTACCCTCCTAAGAGAGAGACCACCCGCTGGTGAAAGGCCAAGGAAGGCACGGAGCAAGAGATTATAATAAACTGATTTAAGTTCAGTCAATTGTTTTCAGGAAAGTACTTCCCAAGGTTATGGAGATAGTGTAAAAGCTTAAGAGCCAGAACAAAGGCAGACGAGTATGATGAATTATGAATCTAAGTTGTAAAAGTTATCAAGATTCGTTCTGAGGATACGAATCCAGAATGACGGGATGTTTGAAATCAATGCTTAAGTTGTGTTGGTTCATGAAATAATGATAAGAGAAAGGAAAATAAAAAGAAACTGAAGTGGAAAGGAATATAAAGGCAATAGAGTTTGAGGAATGATAAGGGAGTTGGGTATGAGGAAACCCTAAAGACTCGTAGCAATAGAAATAGAAAAGTATGTAATCGTCAGGATGATGATGATCCACCATGAGTTAAAATTGATGGTTGAAGGCATAAGAGATACATATATTGTACCCCCTTTAAGTTGGGAGGATTCGAGGAAACCTTGAGATAGTTCGAAGGATAAATAATAAGACGCGGATAGACTAAGGAGACAAGAAAGTAAGAAGGTAGGAAAAATTGGATGAAGGAAGTGACCTTCAATAATGTGAAATGTAAGACCGGTGGCTCGATACCCAGAAAGGGAAACGCCATGTATGAGAGATATCCCAACATTGAGATGACTGTTGAGATAAACAACAAAAGTAAATAAGGATTTATTAAGAAGAAGTTCACGTTGAACACGACCAATATCTTCCAGATCATCCATGTGATCATTACCAAATCAGGAAAGAAAAGCGGATAACCATTTTTATCTTTTGGAGGCCATGTGGATTGACCTTAACTTGAATAAGGATGCTATTGTGAAATTCGGTATAGACTATCGAGGTGGAAATGATTGAATAAGATACCCTTATCAGGGATATATGACTTGATTTATCCATGGAAGGATGCATGTACCTTTTAAAGGTGGAATTAAGGATAGAACATCGGTAACTTAAAATGAATCCTAGGGGAATGCATAAAGGTTGGAATTTCACCCTTAATAGGGACAGTATGAGTTTTGACAGTATAATTTGGAAAGGGTTAATGTAGCAATAACCTTTAAGAATCAGTGGAGAAATTTTTCAGAAGTATATAGACAATGGTTCTAGTAATAGTAAATGGTATTTTAATATGCCCTATATCTAGGGAATACAGGAGGAACGATTGAAGGATAACCTTAGAGGTTTTACAAGGAGAAAGGTAAAATTCAAAATTTTCAAGAATAGAAATGTTGATAAAGGAAATATGACGTAATTATAATGTTGCCAAGTGGGGCACGTGTTAAACCACGAGAAAGTATGGATCGAACCAGTAATGGTCGAAATTATTCAGGGCAATTAGGACTTAAGATAAAAGATGTTCTAATTATGATTGAGAGTCAGTCATGACAGTGATTAACCTCTAAAGACTGAGGCAATAACTTATGGAAAAATGGTGATTTTTTTTTTACTCATCAGATTTTAAGGAAAGCATTTTCACATAAGCTGTGATTGAAATAAGGTAGAAAATTTATTTGGAGATGGTTAAAGTGACATTGACTGTAAGGAAATTTTACTATCAGGAAAGGCCAAAGTGGTGGCCGACACTTTAAAGGTAAGAGGATAATTATAGGCGCTTGTGCCAAAAGAATACAGTGATGATGGTTAAAACTGTGAAGGTTGTATTATGGTTTGGAAGATTGACATTCCTTCTGATGACTGTGCAATACCCAGCCGTAATAGTAGTTGGTAAAGGTTTAATTCGTGTAATCGCCATAAGCGGGCTATCTATCTTAGAAGGTACTATCTTGAGAATGAGCCTGGACCATGTTTCAAAAGGACTTAACGAACCTTTGAGATCAGGAGTGTTCTTCATGAATCAGAAATGGTGATTATGTTACCTCCTTAGAAGGATTTGATACGACATGTATGGACTCCGTATGGTTAGCTATTAAGATTTCATGGAAAGTGAATGATGACAGTGGGTCAGTGGTGGACCATAGTAAGGCAGCAATGATTCTGCGAGTAACGAGCTGATTACAACCGTGAGAGTTGTATTGGAATGGATGTTGAGATTGAGTACCACTAAACGGGTCGTGGTAGTGTATAAGTTATCATTGATAGACTAATTAAGTAGAATATCTACCTATTGAATATTTATTCCCTCTTATGAAAAGAGAGTCGTATTACTATATGAGGAAGGTTGCGGTGCAAGCATAGAACTCTAGTAACGGTGATGTCTAAAATGAGATCCCAGGTTCGATTTTCGAAATCGAGGGAGTTTCAAAGGTGATTGTGTATAAGCTCGAGGAAGAGCATGGGTCCATAGAATGATGGACGGAATAGAAATATTTAGGCATGGGAAATATGATGCTATAATACTTGATGCTGATATAAATATGTATATGTTTTGTTCTCCTATGACAAACCTCTATAGTTCAGAGGTAGGTTCCAAGCCAAATATTTTGTGGCAGTATATTTTTTTTATATATACAATTCTCTTCAGTTCGTTCTTTTCTCTTCTTTTCATTTCATGTAAGTTGAGAAGAACAACCCTTCCAGAAGGGGAGGTATTGCCGAATGACTGTCTATCTGTGTGATAGAAGCCTAGTAGGATACCAACTATTGTTTAATTGCTTGTCAAGTACTAAAGGCTGGCCACCTTCTGTACTAACTATGCGAGATAACAAGTGTTCATGATCATAGTGATCTCTCAATAAATTCTTTTACTTCTATATAAAGGATTAAGCTTTCGAAAATAGAAACAGCTGAAAAAGGAGTAGTAAAGTTATGGTGGTATTCAGAATGGGAACACATTCGTAATACTAAGGTTGACGTGGTTATTAAAAGGTTATAGAACGCTAACGAGCAAAAGTATAACCAGTATAATATTAGGAACGGAAGGTAGTAGCGATTACGAACTCGAAGAGAATGGGTATTGAGAAGCAAAAGCTCTAATGCTAAACGCTATAATGAGAGTCTGTGCAATAGACTTGAAAAAATTTGGAATGATCACTTAACGCGGATTTAGTTATATCACGACAATAGATCATATGTCATTATCGAGGTGTCACCTTATGAGATCCTTGAGGGAAGATAATGTCGATCTCCCTTATGTTAGGATGAAGTTGTAGAGCGCAAGATGCTCGGACCCGCAGTAGTCCAAAGGACCAGGGATATAATAGATCTAATCAGAGGACGGCTGGTAGTAACCCAAGATGGACATAAGAGGTATGCTGATTTGACTTAAAAAGGACAAAGAGTATGAAATAGGGGGCCTAGTAATGTTATAGGTATCCCCTTGGAAACCCTTGAAAAAGGATTGATGAGGTTCGGAAAGAAAGGAAAGCTAAGTCTACAATTTGTTGGACCCTTAGATATATTAAGACGTTTGGGAAGTTAGCATATGAGCTAGCCCTACCCCCGAACCTGTAGCAAGTTCATAACGTGTTCCACGTATCAATGTTAAGGAAGTGTAATTCGGATACCAGACAAATAGGGGCATATGAGCGCATAGACATGCAACCAGACGTAACCTATATGGAGCAACCAGGAAGGGTATAGAGTAAAAAGGAACGAGTGCTTAGGAGAAGGGTTATCAAACTAGTAAGAGTTTGATGGTAGAACCACAATGTGGGAAAATTTACTCGAGAGTTAGAAAGTGCAATGCTAAGAGAGTATCCCTATTCATTTTCTATCTGATTCCGGGACGGAATCCTTTTAAGGAGGGGAGACTGTAATAACCCCAATTTTTGGGAAATTTTTGAAACCCTTATGAATAGTGTTTTTGCTGAATGAGAAAACTTTTCATGCCACACTATGTAGGGGTTCTGATATGGATATTCTGAGATTTTATTAGTACTTTATATGGGATATAAGTGTATGTAAAGATCGTCAGAATCCAAATCCGAACACTTTGATTTTTCCCGGAAATACACTAGATACGGAAAGATTTGAGAAAAAGGTAACAGGATAAAAAGGATTTAAATTAAAGGATTATAGGAGAGGATCATAAAAGGAATATAATATATTGAGAAAGGTTAAGGGAACCTAAGTAATAAGATCCCGGGTATGATCCTTCAAACGATAAACGAAAACGAAAGTTAAGCGAACCGTATAATAGATCAGCGGTCATTAGGCAAACAATTAGGAAGTTAATCAAAGGGATTAGAGAGGATGATGTCACCCAACCAATGAGAAGAGGACAAGGAGGGGAGGATGACATCATGAGGATGACACAAGCATGACATGGGAAGGAAGGAGATGTGGTGGCTTTTTAACCACACAAAATCAAGGGCAACTAGGTAATTTACTAAAACAAACACAAAAATCAAACCAACCAAGCCAAGCAAATCATTTTTCATCAAAATCAAAAAGAAACCAAGGCATTGTTCTTCATGCTCTCGGCCAAAACAGAACCAGAACACTAAAACTGCTGTATCTCCTTCATTTCTCACTCAAATATTGTGTTCTATAGCTCATTGGAAAGGTATTGAGATGGCCTACAACTCTTGTTCACAAGTCTCGTCCAAATAATCATGGTAAGACCCTCATTTTTACAGTTCTTTAAATCGGACTTTTAGAAACTTCAAAGCCTAACTTTGTGTTCTTGATTTCTTTGGAAAGATCAAGCTTGTAGGAGGCTCCCTAAGGCTTCCTAGCAACTTAACACCTCCCAAGGAAGGTATAAACTTCAAACCCTAGCCTTTACTTTATTTGTTAGTAAGTTTAATGGTTGGTGTTGTGAAATGAGAAGCATGGATTGTGATTATTAGTAGTTTGGTTTGATTTGGAAGTGTTTTTGGTAATTGAAGCTTGATTATAGTTCATAGGTCTTGATTATGGTTGTTTGAGTTGAAAACCTTGGAGATTATGGACTGATGTGGTATGGTTTAGGTGAAGTTTTGTTGTATTGATGGTTATGAGTTGGTTGGTGGTTAATTGGAGTAGTTTAAACATTGGTAATCGCGTAAACATAGCCGTTGTAACGTCCGATTTTCTTTGGACTGTTTTTGTGCATAACATTAGGACCCGAGAACCCCCTGCTAGATTATGACCACTGCCATGTTTAGATAGCTCATGTTACGAGCTTCGTTTTGATATGTAGTTCGTTCGATTCCGATGCACGGTTTAGGAGAAACGACCGTTTCAAGTAACGGCGTTTCGCGAACGAAACTTTTCCCCTCGCCTTACTTTGAAACATAGGTTAAAGACCAAAAAGGGTTAATTAATGCATGAAACATTTATGGTAAGTGTGTTAGGCAGTTGGTAAGACACTCGCGAAGGAATCGCCTTAAAACTCGTAAAGGTTAAATTATTAAAAATGGTGGAGCCGAGGGTACTCGAGTGACTTAAGAGAATCAGTAAGCGCAAAACGAGCGTTAGAGTCTGAGTTGGTTAGAGTATAGATTTACAAGTGACTTTGGTTTAATTCCAACTTACTTGTTGTTTATAGGTTACCAGACTCGTCCCGAGCCATTCGTAACCCCCAGTCGCTCAGGCAAGTTTTCTACCCGATATAATGTTGTTGTGATGTAAATATATGTATATGCATTATCTTGTGATAGTGCATGATTGTTATTAGCAAATTTTGCGATATATTGGAGCATGCTGATATGATATATATGCATGTCTGTTTCGTAATCTGGTTATCTATCTGTTGATTTTAATGCTTATAGTTGCATAATACCTATGCTAGAAATAAGCAAGTAGTTGCGTATACCCTTAGTATAGGGGATAAAAGGTGAACATATTTCTAAACCGGGAGTCGATGTTCCCGAGTATATTATATATATATATATATATATATATTTATATATATATGGATATAGTTTTTAAAACTATGGATCGAATAAGGTTTATTCGATACCTTTATTTTACTTAATTGAATATTAATTTGAGTATTCATTCGAGGGCTTATGACTCAGTTTATTTTATTATTTGAATATTATTTGAATATTCATTCGAGGACTTATGACTCACTTTATATTATTATTGAATATTACTTGGATATTCATTTGAGGATGTATGACTCCTTTATTTTATGAATATTATTTATAGTATTCATTCGAGGTATTATGACTCCGCTTATTACTTAATAATATTCTTTATTGTATTAAAGAATAAGGTGTCGATAATCAAACTTACTTTTGATTATTCAAATAAAGATATTACTTTCGTATAAGTATATCTTTGATTATTTGCTATTCATTTCAAGTATAAGTTTTAATACTTCTACTTCAATTATTTTATAAAGATTATTCTTTATGGGAATATTATTTAAATAATAATATTCAGACATTTTCTAAATATTCTGGGGACTGATTTACTTCATTAAATCAGCTTCACTCCAAACATTCTTAAAAATGTTTTGCGAGTCTTCAAAATGATTTTTTTAAAAGTTAGAGCGGATCCCAAAACTCATTTTTTTTAAGATCCTCCTTTCGAAGGGGATTTAAATACTCGCTCAAAACCTGAGGGATCCGGCTCTGTGGTGTGTTTTATATTCGCAACAAGGTTGCTGTTTTGATAAATGAATTGATTACTTACCCAACACTCGGGAAGTAAAATTCTTGGAACAAGTTAATCCATTAACAGGCATCGCCTGGGAAATATCGGTGAGTTCTCCTTTCCAAATAGATACGACTTCTTGGTGGAGCCGTATCAACAAGTTTCTACTTGGGGAAAGTGGGGACAAGCTTTACGTTTCAGAGTCATGGATTTCATCTGAACTAGGAGTGGCGTAAGTGGCCGAGTAGCGCCGACCCAGCCTTATTATATTGGCCCAAATGGCCTGGAAGTTCCGCTAAGGCGGTCCATTCCTTAGGAGTTCAGTGTTCGGTTGACAAGTAAATCCGACAGGTTCTCCTCTACATGTAGAAAATGGTGGGGTTGTACTACTACGACTGATCATCGTAAGTGGTCTTCCTGGCGCGGTAAACTCCCGTAATGAGTTCATCATCCAATTGGATAATTTCTGCAACACTACCCAGAGCACTTCGATAGAAAGGCTACGGTTGGGCGATTGTTGAGTGTTGGCAGGGTCAAGTTTTCAAAATGATGTTTACATTAAATGAAGTATCTCGTAACTTCATTTTATTTTGATAATATTTTAAAGATTTAATCTATTCAAATCTTGCCTTATAGTCTCATCTATGTGATGAACTTTTGAAGCTAATTATAACTTGAACGGTGGTAGTTCAAGTAGTATTTGGGAAAGATATAAGTATATTGGGGTATCTTGTAACTTCATCTTTTAAACTTATATCTAATTAATAATTGTCTTATGAATGACAAAGATTTTCAAAAAAACGTTGAAACAAGGTTAGATATATGAGATCACCTTGTAACGATATTTTTTTTATATAGTTATACACTGGGACTTTGTGTATATTGTGCATGGAAGAGGACTTCCAATATTTTGAAAAGTATATATGTATATATATATATACTGAATATTTTGCGACTTCATCGCATTAAGATATCAACTTGGTTCATTTCTTTTGACCAAGACTTTCATGAGTACTATGAGAAGGCTCATATATTGTTAATCATTATACATATTATTTTGGTGGGCTTGCTGCTCACCCTTGCTTTCTTCTTTCATCACACAACATCAGATAGACAAGATGAACCGGACCAAGCTCCCGATTCGCAAGAGGTTAGGAGACGTTCCGCAGTTTTCTAGAAGCACTGATGCCGCCATAGCTGAGGTAGGAACTACCAATAGGCTAGGCTTTCAACTTTTGATGTATCAGATTATGTATATTTATGAATTGTAATAATGGCAAAGAAATGTAAATTTATTCAGAAACCTGTTTAAGGTGTATTGGCATATAATTGTGGAATAAAACGACTTGTGATTATTTTTGGATATTCATCTCTGAGACTATAACTTGTGGTGTGTGTGTTTATTGTGGGGTCACAGTACAGAGTAGTTGATTATTTATTAAGATTGGGTGTTGTTAAGGGAAATGGAACTCGTGACAACCCGGATCCCCGACCCCGGATCTGGGGGTGTTACAGCAAGTCACCATCATGAAAACTGCTTGGTTATCATCTATATTGCTATGAAGAACAACATTATTCCAAAATTCATTCATCACATCCAAATACAAGGTTGGGTTAGCAGTAAGAGCACCTGCCAGATAAAAAATCAGATATAAACTTCATAAAACACTTCAGGTGCCTGTGTTGGGTCTATAAAGGCTAGGTAGTTGTTTTCATCCTTGGAAATTTATGCTCTTTGGGTGTTTGTGTTGGATGCCATTAGAAAGCTTGAGAAACATGAGTGGGTAAGTATTTTTAAGAAGAAGAAAGCTTGAAAGGATGTAGAATGGTGAAAAATTGCTGTAATTAGGTCAATTGAGATCTCGAAAGCGTAAAGAGGGGTTATGTCGAGATGTCTGGGTATTTATAGTGTAGAGATGTACTTTTCGATAGAAGAATCGGAAATGGTAAAAGGTTATATCGAGAAGTCACATGTGACTTATAGAGAACTCATATCGAGATGTCATTTTCTTGAATGTTATCGAGGACTAGAAAGTGACACATCAATATGTTGTACAAATATCCAGTTTACCCATTATGACTAAATTTATTTTAACTTATATTGTGAAAGACAATATAAAATTAAAATTATTTTTATCAAAAGTATTTATTGAAGATAATTTATTAAATTAAATTATCCTAGTATGAGTTATCGAGAAGTCAAGATTTGCATTGTAGAGAACTCCATATCCATAAGTATATCGAGATTTGTACATGACTTATCGAGAAATTATAAAAAGACTTATCGAGAACTCTATCGAAAAGTCATTAAAGACTTATCCACAAGTTATTTTAGACTTATCGAGAACTCGGTTCTCTACATACTTTTATTTAAAATTGATTTTATCTTAAATCAATTTCACATATCAACAATATGAATTAACATTAGGACAGTTATTCTTATAATTAGAAAATTCCAAGTTATATTTATTTTTGACAAATAAATATATAGAGATTTCATAAATATTTATAAATCATATTCCAGTTAATTCCTAACTAAATCAAATTAATTTTGATTCATTAAGAATTAATCTGCTGTAACATGTTTGTTGAGTCTTGCCTTAGGATGAAGAATTAAGCATACCAATTTCACTTACAAGTTTTGTGAAAGTTGCTCTATCCAAAGGTTTAGTGAAAATGTTAGCTAACTTTTTTCTGTTGAAACATAAATGAGCTCAATGGTACCATTAATAGCAAGTTCTCTAATGAAATGGTACCTTACATCAATGTGCTTTATTCTGAAATAATTAACAGGATTAACAACAATGGATATTGCACTAGTATTGTCATCCATGATAAGAATCTTTTATAACACTAGTCCACAATCCAGTAGTTGATTTCTAATCCAAAGCACTTGAGCACAACAATTTCCAGCAGCTATGTATGCAGCTTCAGCTATGGAAGTTGACACAAACTGTTATTTCTTACTATACCTGGATACAAGTCTTTGACCAAGAAATTGACGGCTTCCACTAGTGCTCTTTCTGTCACCCTGCATCTAACAAAATTTGCATCTGTGTAACCAACAGTTTCAAAACCAGTTCTCTTAGGATACCATAATCCCAAGTTAGGAGTACCCTTCAAATATCTGAAAATTCTCTTGACATCCACTAAGTGTGATTATTTAGGATTTGCTTAAAATCTTGCACACAGACATGTAGCAAACATGAAGTTTGGTATACCTGCGGTCAAATAAAGTAAAGATCTAATCATTCCCCTATAACTTGAAATATCTACACTCTTTCCTTTCTTATCTACATCCAATTTGGTAGTTGTAGACTTTTCTGCAAGACATGCCTGTACTTTAACAAGACTAAGTCAAATTGACAATCCTAAGTAAGTTGTATTGTAATCTTAGTCTGCATTTGTACTTGTAATATTTAAAGTCTGTAAAAATGTAAAAGAGCAGACTGAAGTCTTTTTCTATAAACAGTGTCAAGTCTAAGAATTCTATCTGGAAGAAGATCAAGAAGATAATGCCTCAGAAGAATTATGAAGAAGCTTGGAGTTGAATAAATCTGTTTTAGGAAAAATATTCTAAGTCAAGATCTCTAAAAGTCACAGATTTAGTGTTAAAGAGAAGTCATTCGAGAACTCCAGAATGACTTATAGAGAACTCAGGAAAGCTACTAGAGAACTCAAAGATATCGACAAGCCAAATTGAATACATGAAGATTGGAGATATCGACAAGTCATTTATTCACTAGAGAACTCAGAGTTATCGACAAGTCAACATTCATTAGAGAACTCTGAGTTATCGATAAGTAAAATTCCACTAGAGAACTCAGAGATATCGATAAGCCAACATTCACTAGAGAACTCTGAGATATCGACAAGTCAAATTTTACTAGAGAACTCTGAGTTATCGATAAGTCAATAAGTCACTAGAGAACTCAGAGATTTCGATAAGTCAAAGTGAAGATATGAAGTCTAGAGATCTCGACAAGCCAAATTCTCCTATAGAGAACTGGGAGATCTCTACAAGCCAAATTAACTATAGAGTACTAGAGATCTCGATAAGCCAATATACTTATCGAGATGTCAAGTTCTATATAGACCAAACTGGAGATCTCGAGGTAAAATCTCAAAGTACAAAGCTGCAGACCAGTTCAATATCCAAGATTTACAATCAACAAATAATCCAAACAGTTGGATTGACAAGTCTACAAAAAGCAGCTTGAAGGATGTGCAAGATCAATGGTGAAGATTAATTGATAAAGGAAGATCAAAGTAAACACAAGATGCTAAGATATGCTAAACCAGAAATAGAAGATACACTTTTCCTAAAATGGAAATGACAAGTGACAGTTTATTAAAGCTAATAGCACGTCTTATTGTACACTGTGTAAACCAGCAGTTAACTAAATTATAAAGTTAACACTGGTCCTTTAGTCAGTTGTAACAATTTAGATAAAAAATCTTGTAACACTCTCAAGAAGAAGCTAAGCTCTTTATCAACAAAGAGCCTAGAAATTTTATAGCAAAACATTCTTAATTTTAATATAAAATTAAGTGAGTTTTGAAGATTTGTGTTCTTTATTCTTACAAGTTTCATTTCTGCATGAACACACTTTTACTACAAGATTTAATTTACTTTTTTCAACCATAAAATATTAAAGAAAAACTTAAACACAGTAAAACACATTCACCCCCCCGTGTGTTATTCATTTCCCAACAAATGGTATCAGAACAAAATTTGAAAGTAAACAGATTCAAGATCTTGGAAGAATGAATACACAGAAAATCAGTAGCATCAAAATTCCTACATTTGACAAAGCTAACTACACTCTTTGGAAAAAGAAAATGTTGTTGTTTATCAAGATGGTCAATCCACTCTATATTCAGATTCTCAAAAAGGGACCTTTCATTCCTATGGTTAGAGTTGAAGAATCAACTGATTTGGATATGGTCATTCCAGCTCATTATGCTCCAAAAGACCCTTCTAAGTACACTGAGCCTGAAAAGAAAAAGTTTCCCTGGATAGTGGCTTGTAGCTGATGTTGATAGAGTCACTTGACAATGTAATGTACGACAACATTGTCAACTGTGACACTGTCAAAAAGATATGGGAAAAGATTGAGATACTTTGTGAGGGAACTGAGGAAGTGAGATCTAATCAAAGAAGGATATTGATTTCACAGTATGAGGGTTTCATGGCCAAGCCAAAAGAAAGTATAACTGATGTGTTTGAAAGGTTTAATAAGCTGATAAATGACTTGCAGCTCCATGACAAATACTATGAAGCTGAAGAAGTGAACTTGAAGTTCTTTCTTACTCTCCCTGATCACTTGGAACGAAAAATCTCAGCAATCAGGGAAGGGAAAGACTTGAGCAAAATAACACTGGAAGTTCTATATGGAATTCTTAAAACATATAAACTCGAAATGATTCAAAGGAAATCATTGAGATCTGGTCAAGGACATGTAGTAGATGGCTCAAGTGCTTTAATTGTCAATGAAAGCCAAACATTCAATGATGAGCCAAGATATCAAACTCCAGTTGTCTCACCAAGTGAGCAAAGAACAAATGATTCACAGGAACAAGTTATCCTGGAATCGGAAGAAAATGAGTTCTACACTCTTGATAAACTGGATGAGCTACATCAGTCAATGGCCTATTTGGCTAGAAAAATCTCTAACATTAGAGTAAAGAAGCCAAGATACTTTAAGGGTAAAGGACAGTCTTTCAACAAAGACAGTAGCTGGAAAGGAAAAGGGAAGTACACTTCTGACAGCAACAATGGTTACAAAACTGGATCCGTTGACAGATCTAAGATAAGGTGCTTCAGCTGTGATGAACTGGGCCATTTTGCTACAGAATGCAGGAAACCCAAGAAAGCAAAGAAAGACAAAGCTTATCTTTAACTAGAAGCAAAGTATGAAGCTCTTCTAAAGAAACAGCAAAACAAAGCTTATATTGCAGAGGGAAAAAGTTGGGATGACTCTGAAAATGATGAAGATGAAGAATTTGGAAATTATGCACTCATAGCCTTGGAGCAACGAGAATCATCCTCATCTAAATCACAGGTACAAACTCTTACCACCATTGATTTAAATGTAAGTCAATATAAGGAAACTGTAGAGAAGATGAGTATAGAAATGTTTCACATACATACAAGTATGGTTGCTGCTAATGAAGAAGTGAGCAGACTGACAAATATTGCTATTGGTCTTGACTATGATGTCTTGAACAATAAGAAGAAAGAGATATGTGACAAAGGAAAAACAACAGTTAATGAAAATGTTCCAGCTATGCTGAAAAAGGTTGTATCACCTATGTTCAAGGCATGTGAAGTCAACTTCAGTGAAGAAGAATTGATTATCAAGCAAGAAATTGCTAATGAGGACAAAGAGAAGAAAACTGCAGAATCAACTCAGTCTTCCAATGCTGAAGAAAAGCTCATGGACAAACAAAGTCCCAAAACACCTGTTAAAGAAACCAAAACTGAAGATGCAAGAAAGAAAAAGAAAAATAAAAATGGGAAAATAGGGGTAAACAGAAGCAACAATTTTGATTATATTGCAGATGCTCCAAGAAAGAAATGTGAAAAATGTGGCTCTGTGAATCACCTAACTCACCTATATAAAAAGGCAGTTAGCAAGCCAATTGAAGGAGCCTGCAAATACAATGAAGCAAATGCAAATGTTCCCTACTCATTCTGTGACAAGTTTGACTGCATTCCTTGCAACTTGAAAGTGATGAAAAGTTGTCACAAACTGAGAGTAGATCTCTAAGAAACAAAAATTGGGTCTACAACAGCAAGGGAAAATGCTCAACAGTCAATGAAGTGTATTTTATTTGAAACTACTTATTCTACTTCTGTTAAATCAGTTAACAAGAAGAAAGTACCCAACAATGATTGGGTTGCTAAACACACTTAAAACTCATTGTGTGCAGGGCAAAGTGAAGAAATTCATCTGGATCATAGATAATGGATGTTCCAGGTATATGACAGGTGATAAAGCCCTGCTATCACAGTTTGAGGAGAAAGCTGGCCCTTTGGTGACTTTTGGAGACAACAACATAGGATTCACAATGGGATATGGCAAAATTATTTCTGAAAATGTTGTCATTGTTGATGTAGCACTAGTAGCTGGTCTTGAAGTGAATCTTCTCAGTGTTAGCCAATTTGCAGACAAAGGCTTTGAAGTTTTATTCAACAAAGAAGAATGCACTTTTATCAGCAAGAAAACTGGTGAAGTTGCTCTGAAAGGAGAAAGGAAATGAAGCTTGTTTGTTGCAGACTTAGACTCAACAAATAAGGATGGAATTTGTTGCTTCTACACCAAGGCATCAGAAGAATAAAGCAAGATATGTCATAAGAAATTGTCTCACTTGAATTTTAAGGCAATTAACACCTTGGTCAAAAAGGAGTTAGTAAGAGACATGCCTAAACTGGAATTTGCTCAAGTTGAAGTCTGTGAAGCTTGTTAGATAGGGAAAATGAAAATATCAAGTCACAAGTCAAAAACTGTGAACTCTATAAGTGCACCATTGCAGCTTATTCATGTGGACTTGTTTGGGCCAGTAAATGTTTTATCAATTTCAAGGAACAAATATGCACTTGTGATGGTGGATGATTTCTTAAGATACACTTGGGTAGAGTTCATGCACTCTAAGGATGAAACTCCACACATCATAATTGAACACATCAAGAAGATATAAAAACAGGCTGAAGATCACAAGTGTGTAAAAAGATTGAGAAGTGATAATGAAACATAATTCAGAAATACAACATTGAGTGAATTCTGCAAAAGTAAAGGCATTGTTCAAGAATTTTCAGCTGCTAGAACACCTCAACAAAATGGAGTAGTTGAAAGAAAGAACAGAACATTAGTTGAAGCTGCTAGAACAATGCTGCAAGATGTCAAGTTGCCAACAAGTTTCTGGGAAGAGGCTGTTAACACTGCATGTTACACTCAGAACAAATATCTTATTAATAAGGCATATGGAAAATCACCTTACTCAATCATGTCTAAAAGAAAGCCTACTGTAAAGCATCTTCATGTGTTTGGAAGCAAGTGTTACATTTTGAAAGACAACTCTTAATATGTGGGAAAATTTGACTCAAAAGTCTTTGAAGCAATTTTTCTGGGATATTCATTGGAAAGAACAGCCTACAAAGTTTATGTGATTGACCAAAAGAAGATTATGGAAAGCATAGATGTGACTTTTGATGATGAAAAGTATCCAGGCTTGGAATGCCTTGATGATAATGAAGTTGAAGCCCTTGTATTTGAAAACCTCAACATTGATAGTGATTTTGATGGGGAAGATGAAGTTGATGCATAACAGAAGACAAATGAAGAGTCTACTGAACAATAAAATCATGGAAATGGAAGTTCATCTCAAATATCTGAAGAAGGATCTAGCAGTCATACCAATAATAAAGAAAATGATGAAGGCACAAGTCAACAAACTCATACAAGAAAGTGGGATAGAAGTCACACTAGAGAAGCAATAATTGGTGATCCTACTGTTGGTGTGAGGACTAGAAGTGCAACTGCTAATGAGTGCCTACATGCATGTTTCCTGTCTCAAGTAGAGCCTAAACAATTGATGAAGCTCTACTGGATCCTGATTGGATATTTGCCATGCAGGAAGAGCTGAATAAGTTTGAAAGAAACAAAGTTTGGGAATTGGTTCTTGCACTAAAGAATAGAAGCATTATTGGAACAAAATGGGTGTTCGAGAACAAGATGGATGAAAATGGTATAGTTACCAGAAACAAAGCAAGGTTGGTTGCAAAAGGCTACTCACAAGAAGAAGGAATTGATTATGATGAAACTTTTGCTCCAGTTGAAAGACTTGAAGCAATAAGAATTTTTCTAGCATTTGCTGCACACTCAAATTTTAAAGTGTATCAAATGGATGTCAAGAGTGCCTTCCTGAATGGTGAGCTAGAAGAAGAAGTTTATGTGCAACAACCACCTGACTTTGAAGATCCAGAATTTCTAAATTTTGTGTACAAGTTACTCAAGGCTCTTTATGGACTAAAACAGGCACCTAGAGCTTGGTATGACACATTGTCAGAATTCCTACTGAAGCATGGTTTTACTAGAGGTACCATAGACAAGACTCTCTTCTACAAGAAACATGGTGAGGATATCATCCTAGTTCAGATATATGTGGATGATATCATCTTTGGTTCTACAAATGAGAAGTTTTGCCAAAGATTCTCTAAGCTTATGCAAAGTGAATATGAAATGGGTATGATGGTGGAACTGAGTTACTTTCTTGGACTTCAAGTCAGTCAAAGAAGTGATGGGATCTTCATCAGCCAAACTAAACATGTCAAAAAAAATTTGAAAAAGTTTGGTATGGTTGATTGTTCACCTGCATCTACACCTATGTCTACTGCAACAAAGTTGGATGAAGATAAAAAGGGCAAGAGTGTAGATATCTCAAGCTATAGTGGGATGATTGGATCATTGCTTTACTTAACTGCAAGTAGACCATAAATCATATTTGCTACATGTCTGTGTGCAAGATTTCAAGCCAATCCAAAAGAATCACACTTAATGGTTGTGAAGAGATTTTCAGATATTTGAAGGGAACTCCAAACTTGGGATTATGGTATCCTAAGGGAACTGGTTTTGAAGCTGTTGGTTACACAAATGCAGATTTTATTGGATGCAGGGTTGACAGGAAGTGTACTAGTGGAAGCTGTCAATTTCTTGGACAAAGACTTGTATCCTGGTATAGCAAGAAACAATAATTTGTATCAACTTCTATAGCTGAGGCTGAATACATAGCTGCAGGAAGTTGTTGTGCTCAAGTTCTTTGGATTAGAAATCAGCTAATGGATTATGGCCTAATGTTACACAAAATTCCAATCATGTGTGACAATATTAGTGCTATATCTACAATAGCTAATCCAGTTAATCATTCTAGAACAAAGCACATTGATGTAAGGTACCATTTTATTAGAGAACAAGCTACAAATGGTACCATTGAGCTCATTTTTGTTCCAACTAGAAAAATAATTAGCTGACATTTTTACTAAACCTTTGGATGAAGCAACTTTCACTAGACTTGTAGGTGAAATTGGAATGCTTAACTCTTCATCCTAAGGCAAGAACTCAGCTAATGTTTTGCAGCAGATTAATTTGCAGTAAATCAAAATTAATTTGATTTAATTGGAAATTAACTGAAATATGAATTATAAATATTTCAGAAATCTCTGCATATTTATTTTTCAAAATTCAAATTTTAACTTGGAATTTTTCAAATTCTAAGTAAACTGCTCAGGTGTTGATCTGCATTCTTAATATGTGAAATTAACACAAGGCAAAATTAAATTGATCAAAAATGTATAGAGAACTGAGTTCTCGATAAGTCTAACTGACTTATCGACAAGTCATTTTAAACTTCTCAAGTGAGTTCTCAACAAGTCAATTTACTGACTTCTCGAGTGACTTCTCGATAAGCTTAATTATGACTTATATCGATAAGTCCTTGTAGAGTTCTCTAGTAGTGTTAATTCACAGAGTTCTCTACAAGTATTTTTTTGACTTATCAATAACTCAAAACTGAAATAATTTAATTTAATAAATTATTTTGGTAAAATACTTTTAGAAAATTTATTCTAATTTATTTTGAATTTATTCAAATAAAAGTTAGAATTAATTCGGTCCATTTTTGGATAAACTTGGTATTTATTTGACATCTCGATAAGTCAATTTTTAGTTCTCTATAAGAGTAATTTAAAATGACTTTTCGATATGTTCTTCATTTCTTAAAATGACTTCTCGATAGACAAATTCGAAAGGTTTATTTTTGAGTTCTCGACAAGTCATTTGCTTTAACTATAAATACCCAGACTTCTCGATATATATACATACTTACAATTTTCGAGATCTCAAGTGACCTAGCCCTTCAAGCAAAAACCGATTTCTCTCTCAGTTTTACTCCTTTCTCAAAAAAAAATCTTACCCATTCATTCTCATCAATCAACAATGGCACTCAATGTTACAAGAGCCTCTATTCCAGAGAAAGGAACCAATTACCTCGCTTTTACTGATGCTAACCAAGCTCCTGAAAGTTTCAAGGGGTTTTTGAAACTTTTATCTGAGTCTTATCTTGCAGGAGCTTTGACTGCAAATCCAGTCCTGTACTTAGATGTGCTACATGAATTCTGGACTACAGCAGTAGTGAAGACTGATATGAATGACAATTCTCTTTCTATGGTGGTGACATGTACAATTGGAGGCCAACTGGTAGAATTCAATGACCAAGATATGAATAGAGCTTTGGGGCTACCAACTGAGAATCTGGTGGAGGTGCCAACTCCTGATGAGCTAACTGAGTTTATGGACTTCATCAATTATGGTAGAAGAATCAACCTGTCAAGCTTAAATAGGACCAATCTAAGGAAGGAGTGGTCTTTCATCTTTGATTCTGTGGTAAGGGCCTTCACTTGCAGGAAAACAAGGTATGACTATATTTCAAGTGTTGTGCAAAAGCTGGTGTATTCAATTGCCCACAACAGACACTTGAATGTTGGTCTGTTGATCCTGGAAGAAATTGCAACCAGGCTAACAATGCCCATTTCAGCTATAGGTAAGGAAATTCTCTTTCATAGATTTATTATGTCCACTTTAAATCATAAAGTAGCAGACATACACTTATTGAATGGTATAGACAGCACAAAAATAGGCAATTGTAAGCAAGTATCCAAAATAATATTTGGCTCACTTACTACAAAGAATAAGGTAAATGTAAGTCTGAAAATCACTCCATTTAAGTTGGAGAGGTTTAGGACTTACCTTTACCCTATGCTTGACATGATATCTAACATACAATCTAGCATAACTATGATCCCTGAACCTGTGGAAGTACAAGCACAGGAATACCAACAGGGATCTTCCCAAGCTGCAACCATTCTTTCAAAACCTTTAGAAGCTAGGCAACCAACCACCTCATCTTCTCAAAAGGATAAGGCGAATAAAAAGAAAAGAAAGGGGGCATCCTTAACTGCTGTAACTGAGAGTAGTGAGCATATAGCTGAAAAAGAGTCACCTTTGGTCAAGAGATCCAAAAGGAGTAAGAAAACTGAGCTGACCACTCAAGCCTCCTCTGTATCCTCCCAACAGGATGCAGTTGTAAAAGTACCTAGTAGTGAGTCTGCACAGCCTGCACAAAAAGCAATTCAAGTATATGGTAGAAGAAACAAGGATGACACACACAGTGAGGGCACATCTTTTGAAGCTCCCTCATCCATTCAGGGGGAGCTGTCAACACTCACTTCTGAACAACAACTTCTAATATCTCAAATTTCTTCTTCCCATACTGCACTTGAATTTATTTCTCAAGTGCAAGAAAAATCAAGTGACTTGGTTCAAGAAATCCTGCTCACCACCCAGACACCTCATTTAGATGGTGAGAGGCTACTAGCTGGGGTAGACCTTGATGACACCATCATAAATATGGGGGATTCATCAGTTTTTACTGAAGACCCCTTGGAAACTCAAAATACACCTTCACGTGTAAATCAGTCTTCACAGACTGTTAGGTTTGAGGGTAGTACTCCTGAGGGGGAGCTACCTAAATCCTCTCCAATTCAATTGGAGGTTCCTCATGTAGGAACAACTCCCCTCAAAACCCTAACGGAAATTTCCTTGACAGTTGATGCTAGGAGTACAATTTCCAATGATCCTGTCATAGGGGAGGCAAGTATAGCACATTCAAGTGCCAGTGTGTTGCAAGACACACAAGGGTTTGAGACTGGTGTACATGGCAGTAACCCAGTCAAATCCCCTCCAATTCAATTGGAGGTTCCCACACCTAGTGAGGAAAAATAACTAGCCATAACCACATAGCAATATGTAAGTAAAACTGTGACTCCAGTCACAGGTGTTTCTGAACCATCTACTTCACAACCTCACCAACCTCACATTCTCTCTCAATGGTTGCAAGAATCTGGCTCTTAACCAACTTCTGTAGATGATCTACTAGTAGAGCATATTTCTGGACTAGCCAACATATCTCAACATCTACTCACTTCTGATATGAGCAATCTAGACTATCAGGCCATCATGCTCACCTACAATGAAGATGTTGAAAAACAGAAGGAGAAGATTGTGAATGATGAAGAACAGGATGGTAATGTGGATGCTTGGCTATCCCAAGATTTTGTGTTGGAGATGGATCAAGTCTTGGCCAGATTCAGGGAAGAGTATGTTACAATCGTTGGAAGCAATGCAAAGGCCTTGACTTCATAAGAAGTGTATGATGTAGTCACAGAAGTGCACAAAGCTCAGCTCAAGGATTTTCACCTTTTTGGTAAAGCTCTTGAAGTCAAAATGACTGGTCATGAGGATAAAATCAGGAAGCTGGTGAAGGATAAGATGGATGAAATTATACCATTTTAAGTACAGATCACCTCAAAGTTCAAGCATTTTGCTGATCAGATGTCAAGGATGGATCTTATCACACTAGAGAAGGAAGTCAAAAATCTAAAACAATCTTTCATCAATCTCCATACAGTGGTCCAACAACAAATCACTCATTCTAATTAGGGGTGATCATCAAACCGCACAAACCGCATAAACCACCCGCACTGCCCCACACCGCATCGCAAAATACGATTTTTAATTTTTTTGTGGTGCGATTGCGGTTTAAGATTTTGACAAACCGCAAGGTGCGGTTTGCGATTTGATATTTTAACATTGTGGTTCAAACCGCACCGCACCGCAATTTTATATATATATATATATAATTATTTATAATATATATATATATAATGTATATATAGATAGATTTATATATTATAGTTTCATTTCTTATTTAATATAGTTTTGTGTTATAAAATTAGCTTACATATTATAAATTACTGACATATTTTTATTTTTAATCAAAAATATATTATTTTTAACTTCCTTGTTAGCTAAATTTTTATTATATTTGTAGGTAAATATTAATTTTTTGAATAAATAAACCGCACCACACCGCACCACAGTTTCGTGGTGTGGTTTATGTGGTTTTTGAGGTTACGCGGTGCGGGTGCAATTTGGAAATTTTATCAAACCGCATGTGCGGTTTGGTTTGTGGTTTGAGGAAAAAACCGCACCGCCCGCACCGCGATCACCCCTAATTCTAATGACACTAAGGTCAAGCTGGATCAACTTCACCAGAGCATATATGAGACTTCAGCTTTGCTAATGGAAGGCATCAAATAGGCTGTAGAAGAAAAATTTAGCATATCTAGCAGCTCTTATCAGCCTGGATCCACTTCAACAAATT
Organism: Apium graveolens; assembly: GCF_009905375.1. Classification (NCBI taxonomy): domain Eukaryota; kingdom Viridiplantae; phylum Streptophyta; class Magnoliopsida; order Apiales; family Apiaceae; genus Apium; species Apium graveolens. Next base: position 31,725,612 of record NC_133652.1, read on the forward strand.
TGCAAATTCAGTCTCTATTGACCCAAGTCTCAGCACTGCAAGACTCCAACTCTTCTCTCACTGCACAAGTTCAAGCCTTGACATCTCTTGTCAAGAGCCAACAAACAGACATCCAAACCCTGGTGGACTCTAATAAGCATCTTCAAATGCAGAATTCTATAGCTTTGGGAGCCATCATGGGCAAACTCAACATACCGCTACCTTCTCCACCTGAACAGGTTAGGCCTGAAATCCCTACTCCCCTCCTCATGCCTGCCAACAAGACTAAGGGGGAGATAGAGGTTAGGCTGGCACAATCAAGATCATCTCAACAGGTCCAGGGTGCTAAAAAGAAATTAAATAAAGAAGTAGATCTAGACATGGAGAGACTTATTAGGGCTGCTGAAGGACCTAGTCTGAGCAGAGAATTTGATGAACTACTTAAATCCCTAAAAGCTTCTCTCAATAACAACCACATCACATACAAAAAGGCCCTGGACAAGATAATTAATTTCATAAGAGTGATCATGGTCAATCAGGACAACTTTTTGTAAAAGAAGATAGTGATCAATGCAAATGACTCAGGGACAGAAAGATGTATGCAGGTGTCCCTCAATTACCTTGTCTCAAGGAGGGCATCTGAGTTGGATATCTTCATCAACAAAGTCAAAGTTATAATTCATGAAGATACCTTGCTATTAACTGAATTGAGAAATGCTCAAGTGGTTGCTTTTCCTGAAGTATATCTACAGCCAAGCAAGGGTATTGCATACATCTGTCCAAACACCAAACATTTTCAAATCCCCAAACAATATGTCATGGCCAACAAGAAGCTTATCATGATTTTAGAAACTGCCTTAAAAACCAAGAAGAACAAAAACTTTGATGACATGGAAATGATAAAGCTATTGGGGAGATACTTGAATAATGCAGAAGCCAACTTGCCCAAAACTCAAATCAACAAGGATGACTTGGATGATGATGAGCAGAAAAAAATGATCAAAATCCTTCTGGCTCAAATCCAAGTCAATCCAGTAAGCCATCTGGCAGCAAGGGTGGAGAGAAAAGGAAGGAGGATGATAAGAAAGATGAAGAGAAGAAGAGAAGAAGTGAGTGGAGGAGCAAAAAGGATCATGATAGTTCAAAACCACACCAAACCCTAAAAATCCAAACACAACTAGCTCAAACTTCAGCTCAACCTATAACATCAATTATCTCAAACATCAAACCACCTTAAACCTCAAAGCCAAAATTTCTATACAAACAAACAGCCAATTATTTCCTAAAAATTCCAATCACCACAAGCCAAACAAGTCTCAAGAAAATCTCAACCCTACCTTTAACCAAGCCTTCATTAAAAGTCAATCTTAAATCTGTTGGAAGAAAAACTAAGAAAGTCAAGTCTTCTGAAAAAGTTGAAGTCACTGAAAGGGCCATCTGGAATTGTTTCAAGCAATCTGACTTTCTACCTTTAAATTGGTGCATCTCAGATGAAGATCATTTTCAACAACTTGCTGAGGAAATAGTCAGAGTCTAGGTTGTATCTCTTAGGGAAGTCAGAATTTTCTATGAAGATGGTTCTTTCACCTTTCTTGGAGTGATCTAACGGATTCTCTCTCTCCCACAGAAATTAAGAGAATCATAAGTTTGTTAAAGGACAAGGATACTGCCACAAGGGCATGTAGATCAGTTATAGCTGAGTGGTTGATTGAAAGGGAAGAAACAAGAAAAAAGAATGAAGTTGAAGCTGAAGAAAGAAGGAGGAGGTATGATGAATAAATTGAGATGTTTATAAAAAGATCAGAAGAGCTTAAGGCAAAAGGATTGAGCGGAATCTCTAAGGATGGGAAATTTCTAAACATCAAAGCTGGTGGATTCTCAAGATTTATATTAGATTTGATGGACAGTGGTTATCCCAAGGTAGCAAGACAAAAACTTATAGAACCTCTAAGTGGAACACATATTATAGAAGAATTGGAATTTTTTGATCACTTGAAGGATGTTCTTAGGGAAAAAACAGATACGAAAACCGTCTTTACCTGATACTTGTAACCATTGAACTTTGAAAATCTTATGTTGTACAAAAGTTGTAATTCTATTAAGCTTTGTGTATTAATCTTATTTTCCATCATTTTAAACTTGGGGTTAGTCTTGTTAACAGGCATAAATTTGTGTTAAGCAATCTTCTCACAAATTGGGGGAGATTGTTGTGCAAGACATGCCTGTACTTTAACAAGACTAAGTCAAATTGACAACCCTAAGTAAGTTGTATTGTAATCTTATTCTGCATTTGTACTTGTAACATTTAAAGTTTGTAAAAATGTAAAAGAGCCGACTGGAGTCTTTTTCTATAAACAGTGTCAAGCCTAAGAATTCTATCTGAAAGAAGATCAAGAAGATCATGCCTCAGAAGAATTATGAAGAAGCTGAGAGTTGAATAAATCTGTTTTAGAAAAAATATTCTAAGTCAAGATCTTTACAAGTCACATATTTAGTGTTATAGAGAAGTCATTCGAGAATTCCAGAATGACTTATAGAGAACTCAGGAAAGCTACTAGAGAACTCAGAGATATCGACAAGCCAAATTAAAGACATGAAGATTGAAGATATCGACAAGTCATTTCTTCACTAGAGAACTCAGAGTTATCGACAATTCAACATTCATTAGAGAACTCTGAGTTATCGATAAGTCAAATTCCATTAGAGAACTCAGAGATATCGATAAGCCAACATTAATTAGAGAACTCTAAGATATCGACAAGTCAAATTTGACTAGAGAACTCAATAAGTCACTAGAGAACTCAGATATATCGATAAGTCAAAGTGAAGATATGAAGACTAGAGATCTCGACAAGCCAAATTCTCTTATAGAGAACTAGGAGATCTCTACAAGCCAAATTAACTATAGAGTACTAGAGATCTCGATAAGCCAATATACTTATCGAGATGTCAAATTCTTTATAGACCAAACTGGAGATCTCGAGGTAAAATCTCAAAGTACAAAGTTGCTGACCAGTTAAATATCCAAGATTTACAATCAACAAACAATCCAAACAGCTGGATTGACAAGTCTATAAAAAGCAGCTTGAAGAATGTGCAAGATCAATGCTGAAGATTAACTGACAAAAGAAGATCAAAGTAAACACAATATGCTAAGATATGCTAAACCAGAAATAGAAGATACATTTTTCCTAAAATGGAAATGACAAGTGATAGTTTACTAAAGCTAATAGCATGTCTTATTGTACACTATGTAAACCAACAGTTAACTAAATTATAAATTGAACACTGGTCCTTTAGTCAGTTGTAACAATTTAGATAGAAAATCTTATAACACTCTCAAGAAGAAGCTAAGCTCTTTATCAACAAAGAGCCTAGAAATTTTGTAGCAAAACATTCTTAATTTTAATATAAAATTAAGTGAGTTTTGAAGATCTGTGTTCTTTATTCTTGCAAGTTTAATTTCTGTATGAACACACTTTTACTACAAGATTTAATTTACTTTGTTCAACCATAAAATATTCAAGAAAAGCTTAAAAATAGTAAAACACATTCACCCCCTCCCCTCTGTGTGTTATTCATTTCCCAACATAGACATATGAGTAAATGTAGGTGAATAATCCACCATTCCAACTTTTTTTAGAAGATCTTTGACATACTTAGTTTGACTGATGAAAATTCTATCACTTCTTTGAGTAACTTGAAGGCCAAAGAAGTAACTTAATTCTCCCATCTCCCATCATGCTCATCTCATATTCATTTTGTATGAGTTTTGAGAATTTTTGACAAAGTTTCTCATTAGTACAGCCAAAGATGATATCATCCACATATATTTGAACTAGAATAACATCCTCACCATGTTGCTTGTAAAATAGAAATTTATCAATTGTGCCTTTAGTGAATCCATTCTCGATCAAGAATTCTTACAAGGTGCCATACTATGCTCTTGGTGCTTGTTTCAAATTATAGAGAGATTTTAGAAGTCTGTAAATAAAATCTGGAAATTCTGGATCTTCAAACCCAGGGGTTGTTGCACATCGACTTCTTCTTCCAATTCACCATTAAGGAATGCACTCTTCACATCCATTTGATACACTTTAAAGTTTGAGTGTGTAATAAATACAAGAAAAATCTTATTACTTCAAGTCTAGAAATTAGAGCAAAAGTTTCATCATAATCAATTTCTTCTTCTTATGAGCAGTCTTTGGCAACAAGTCTTGCTTTATTTCCGGTAACAACACCATTTTCATCTATTTTGTTCCTATACACCCACTTGTTCCAATAATGCTTCTATTTATTGGTGCAGGAACTAACTCCCAAAATTTGTTTCTTTCAAATTGATTTAGCTTTTCTTGCATAACAGTTATCCAATCAGGATCAAGTAGAGCTTCTTAATTGTTTTTAGGCTCAATTTGAGATAGAAAGCAGGCATGTAGACATTCATTTGCGGTGGCACTTTTAGTTCTCACACCAGCACTAGGATTACCAATAATAATGTCTCTTATGTGACTCTTGTCCCATTTTATGGTGTGTTGATTTTGATGACCAGAGGTGTCCTTATTTTCTTCATTATTGGCATGACTTGCAGAACTGTCATCTCTTTCTCCCCCTGAGTTTGTGCTATCAAATCCAGGTGAGTTTCTTTCTTGAGATGAATCCTCATGCACATAAATTATTGGATCACCAGGTTCTTCTTCTTTAATATCTGCATTCTTTCCATCATCATCTTCGGAATCACTATCAAGGTGGAGATTTTTAAAATTTAAAGCTTCAACTTCACTTTCATCAAGACATTTCAAACCAGGATACTTGTCATCATCAAAAGTCACATCAGTGCTCTCCATGATATTTTTTTGCTCTTGTACATAGACCCTGTAAACAATCCTCTCCAATGAATAGCCAAGAAATATATCTTCAAGTACTTTAGAGTCAAATTTTCCAACATATTCAGAGTTGTATTTTAACACAAAGCATTTGCTTTCAAACACACGAAGATGTTTAATTGTAGGCTTCTTCTTCGACATGATTGATTAAGGTGACTTTTCAATGCTTTTTTCCCCAAATATATGTTCTGAGTGTAACATGTTGTGTTAAAAGCTTCCTCCCGAAAGCTTGTTGGCAGCTTGGCATCCTGCAACATTATTCTTGTAGCTTCAACCAGAGTTCTGTTCTTTCTTTCAACAACACCATTTTGTTAAGGTGTTCTTGGAGATTATAACTCTTGGGTGATGCCCTTATCTTTACAGAAATCATTTGGAATGAAATTTCTGAACTCGGTACCATTGTCACTTCTCAATCTTTTCACAGAATTGTCATCTTTAGCCTGTTTGTCAATCTTCTTTATGTGCTCAATGATAATGTGTGGAGTTTTATATTTAAGATGCATAAATTCTACCCAAATATATCTTGAGTAGTCATCCACCATTACCAATGCATATCTCTTCTTAGAAATGGACATGACATTCACATGACCAAACAAAACCATATGGATAAGTTGTATACGAGCACTGATAGAATTCATAGTTTTACTTTTGTAACTTGATCTTTTCATTTTTCCTTTCTGACAAGCTTCACAGACTTCATCATGGAAAAACTCCAAGGCTGGCATGTCTCTCGCTAATTTTCTTTTCATAAGTGTGTTGATTGCTTTGAAGTTTATGTGAGAGAGCTTTGTGTGCCACAGTCTGCATTGCTAACTTGATGCCTTAATGTAGAAGCAACACACTTTATCCTTACTTGTTGAGTTCATGTTCGCAACAAATAGGCTTCCTTTCCTTACTCCTTTGAGAGTGACTTCACTAGTCTTCTTCTTTGAGATTATACAGTCTTCTCTGTCAAATTCAAATTTAAATCCTTTTTATGTGAATTGGATAGAAGATTAACCTCAAGTACTCCAACCAGTGCTACATCTTGAATGACAACATTACCACAAACCAAATTGTTATATCCTATTGTGAATCCCTTATTATTGTCTCCAAAGGTCACCAAAGGGCCAACCATCTCCTCAAACTGTGATAGCAAGGCTTTATCACATGTCATGTGCCTGAAACATCCATTGTCAATGATCCACATGACCTTATTCTTCTTACCCTGCACATAATGAGTTTTAAATGTTTTTAGCTACCCAAACAGTGTTTTTAGCTACCCAAACCTTATTCTTTTATTTTTGACCTCAGATCCAAGATTGATTTCTTTTAGATCTTTTCTTAGTTTATGACAACTAGTCATAACCTTCATGTTGCAAGTTATACAATCAAACTTATCACAAAAAGAATAAGGATCAACAGTTTGTGCTTCATTGTATTTGCATACCCCATACTTTGGCTCATTAACAGTCTTTTTACAAAGATGAGTTAGATGATTTGTTGAGCCACATTTCTGACACTGTTTCCTAGGGGCATCTGCAATATAAGCATAATTGTTACTTTTATTGACTCCAGTTTTTCCATTTTTCTTTTTCTTTCTTGTGCTTTCATTATTTGCTTCATTCTTAGGTGTCTTGATGACTGGACGGGTCTCAGGCTTTTTCTTACTTTCAATGTTGACAGTTGATTTGATATTTTTTTGCTTTCATCCTCATCTGCAATTTATTGCTTGATGATGAGCTCTTCTTCACTGAAATTCACTTCACAGGCTTTAAACAAGGGTGCATTTACCTTTTGAAGCATTATAGGAACTTCCTTGTTCACACTTTCTTTGCCTTCATCAACTTAATTTTTCTTTTAAGATGAACTAGCCTCATAGTCTAGCCCAATTGCTATTTAGCACAAGGTTTGTTCTTTTCATGATATTGGCCAACTAATCCAGAAATATTTTTAAATAACTTAAGTTCAAGTTCATTTTTCTCAATCTTATCTCTCAGTACATTCTCTATCTCCTTTGCACATTTCAGCTTATTTTTAAGATATTCATTTTCTTGCCTAACAAATTTTAGGCTCACAAGCTGCATTTATAGTTTGTTTCTCAATTTCCAGTTTCCCATTCACTATTGACAATCCATTCATTTCTTCAATGGAAACCACCATGCTTGTGTGAATGTGAAATATTTCCATACTCATCTTTTCAACAGTTTCCTTATATTATGAGGCATTCAAATCAATGGTGGTTAGGATGGGTACCTCAGATTTTGATACAGATGATTTTCCTTCCTCCAAGGCCATGAGAACATAGTTTTCATATTCTTCACTGCCATTTTCATTATCTATGTCATCCCAACTCTCTCCTTCAGCAATATAAGATTTTCCATGTTGATTATTCAGAAGTTCTTTATAGTTAGCCTCAAGCTCCAAGTATGCCTTATCTTTCTTCACATTCTTTGGCTTTCTGCAATCTTTGGCAAAGTGACAAAGCTCATCACAGTTATAGCATCTAATCTTAGATCTGTCTATAGATCCTGATTTATAGCCACCTTTGTCAGTTGTGTTTGTCTGAGATTTTCCCTTCCAGTTGTTATTGTATGAGAATTGACCTTTACCCTTGAAGTACCTGGGCTTCTTGACTCTTATATTTAAAAACTTTCTTGCCAGGTAGGTCATAGACTGATCCATTTTATCCATCTTATCAAGAGTTTAATATTCATCCTCTTCCAACTCCAGAATGACTTGTTATGAGGTTCCTTGATTTTCAGCTCAATAGCTTTTTATTTTGATGATAAAATGGTTTTTTGATAGATAATCTTGAATCTTGAAGGTTGATGCTTTCTGTAATTCTTGAAGCTATTTCTGAGGTTTTTATATTTTATAGAGATGTCCATGTCGAGATGTAGAATGACTTGTCGATATCTTCATTTCTCTACATGTGTAAATGGCTATCAAGGCACTTGACACATCAACAACATGTCTTTGATTCAGCTTTAATGATTTTCTCTGCATCATCTCCAGTTCATATATTTTAAGAACATCATATAAAACCTCTAAAGTTATTCTACATGTGTAAATGGCTTGTCGATATCTCCACTTCTCTATATGTGTAGAATGACTTTTTATTTTGATGATAAAATGATTTTTTGACAGATAATCTCGAATCTTCAAGGTTGATGCTTTCTGTAATTCTTGAAGTTGTTTTTGAGGTTTTTATATTTTATAGAGATGTCCATGTCGAGATGTAAAATGACTTGTTGATATCTTCATTTCTCTACATGTGTAAATGGCTATCAAGACACTTGACACATCAACAACATGTCTTTGATTCAGCTTTAATGATTTTCAATGCATCATCTCCAGTTCATAGATTTTAAAAACATCATATAAAACCTCCAAAGTTATTCTACATGTGTAAATGGCTTGTTGATATTTCCACTTCTCTATGTGTAGAATGACTTTTTATTTTGATGATAAAATGGTTTTTTGACAGATAATCTTGAATCTTCAAGGTTGATGCTTTCTGTAATTCTTGAAGCTGTTTTTGAGGTTTTCATATTTTATAGAGATGTCCATGTCGAGATGTAGAATGACTTGTCGATATCTTTATTTATATACATGTGTAAATGGCTATCAAGGCACTTGACACATCAACAACATGTCTTTTATTCAACTTTAATAATTTTCTCTGCATCATCTCCAGTTCATAGATTTTAAGAACATCATAGAAAACCTCCAAAGTTATTCTACCTAGATCTCTTCCTTCTCTTATTGCAGAGATCTTTTGTTCCAAATGATCAGGAAGAGTGAGCAAAAACTTCATTTTAACCTCCTCGGCATCATAGAACTTGTCAGGCAACTACAAGTCATTTATCAGTTTGTTGAACCTCTCAAACACCTCAGTAATGCCTTCTTTTGGTTTTTCCATGAAATCCTCATATTGTGAAATCAAAATTCTTCTTTGGTTTGACCTAACTTCTTCAGCACCTTCACACAATATCTCTATCTTTTCCCAGATTTATTTGGCTGACTCACTGTTGATATTGTACATAACATTATCAAAAGACTCAATCAAGATGAGTTGCAAGCCACTATCAAGTGAAACTTTCTCTTTTTCTGGCTCAGTGTATATAGATGGATCTTTAGGAGCATAATGACCAGGAATGACTATATCACCTTCAGTTGCCTCATGCACCCTTATAATGGGAATGATGGGTCCATGCTTGAGAATCTCAAGATACAGTGAATGAGCCATCCTGATGAACAACATGATATTCTTTTTACATAAAATGTAGTTTCCTTTGTCAAAGACATGGATCTTGATACTGCTAAGTTTTTGGGCACTCATACTTCCAAGACTTGATCTATTTAATTTCATATTTTGCTCTGATAACACTTGTTAGGTATAAAATGCACACGGGGGGAGTGAATGTGTGTTTCTTGATTTCTTTTGGATTTTATAAATTACTTTCAAGAAAATCAAGTTTTGTGTTTTTAAGGTCTGGAACTCAACATGCTATGAAATTTGTAGTGACAATTAATTGATTATAGGAAACACAGAAAAACAATTATCAAAACTTACTTGATCTTTAATAAGAATCAAATTAGTTGTGCTACAAATCCATGTTCTTCAATACTTTAGAAGACAACTACTTCTTGAGAGAATACAAGAATTTCTAGATCTGTTCTGTAATCACTGAACTAAGAACCCGTGACATGTTTTATAGATCAACATGCACAGTTTACAGAGATTTCACTAAAATAGTCTAACACATTTTCAAAAGTCCGTTGGTCTATTTCTATTTTAAGTGCAGCAAATTTACATATCATCTTCTAGGTCTGTGACCCTCCTTTATCTATTTCATCTTAACCCTTGATCTTGCACTCCTCAAGCTGCATTTGTAGACTTTTTATTTTGATGATAAAATGGTTTTTTGATAGATAAACTTGAATCTTCAAGGTTGATGCTTTCTGTAATTCTTGAAGCTGTTTTTGAGGTTTTCATATTTTATAGAGATGTCCATGTCAAGATGTAGAATGACTTGTCGATATCTTCATTTCTCTACATGTGTAAATGGCTTATCGATATCTCCACTTCTCTATATGTGTAAATGACTTGTCGATATCTCCACTTCTCTACAATTATTTTGACTTGTCAATATCTCCACTTCTCTACATGTATTTTGACTTGTCGATATCTCCACTTCTTTACATGTATTCTTCACTTGTCGACACCTCCACTTCTCTACATGCTAAACTGACTTATTAACGTCTCCACTTCTGTTAGGAAATGAATAACACACAGAGGGGGGTGAATGTGTTTTACTGTTTTTAAGCTTTTCTTGAATCCTTTCGGCTTGGTTGAACAAAGTAATTGAATCTTGTAATGAAATATGTTACTGCAGAAATTAAAACATGCAAGAATAAGAAACACAGATCTTTTCAAAACTCACTTAATTTTGTATTAAAATTAAGAATGTTTTGCTACAAAATTTTTAGGCTCTTTGGTGTTAGAGAGTTTAGCTTCTTTCTTGAGAGTGTTACAAGATACTATCTAAATTGTTAAAACTACCTAAAGGACCAGTGTTAACTTTATAACTTAGTTAACTGTTGGTTTACACAGTGTACAATATGACATACTATTAGCTTTTCTAAACTGTCACTTGTCATTTCTATTTATAGAAAAGTAGATCTTCCATTTCTGGCTTAGCATATCTTGGCACCCCGTGTTCACTTTGATCTTCCTTTGTCAGTTAATCTTCACCATTGATCTTGCACATTCTTCAAGCTGCTTTTTGTAGACTTGTCAATCCAGCTGTTTGGATTATTTGTTGATTGTTAATCTTGGATATTGAACTGATCTGCAACTTTGTACTTTGAGATTTTACCTCGAGATCTCCATTTTAGGTCTATAGAAAACTTGACATCTCGATAAGTATGTTGGCTTATCGAGATCTCTAGTACTCTATATTTAGTTTGGGTTGTAGAGGTCTTCAGTTCTCTATAAGAGAATATAGGCTTGTCGAGATCTCTAGTCTTCAGATCTTCACTTTGACTTATCGATAACTATTAATTCTCTAGTGGCTTCTTGACTTGTCGATATCTCAGAGTTCTCTAGTCAAATTTAACTTGTCGATATCTCAGAGTTCTCTAGTGAATTTTAACTTATCGATATCTCTGAGTTCTCTAGTCAAATTTAACTTGTCCATATCTCAAAGTTCTCTAGTGAATTTTAACTTATCGATATCTCTGAGTTCTCTAGTGAATTTTGACTTATCTATATCTCTGAGTTCTCTAGTGGAACTTGACTTATCGATAACTCAGAGTTCTCTAATGAATGTTGACTTGTTAATTACTCTGAGTTCTCTAGTGAAAAACTGACTTGACGATATCTCCAATCTTCATGTCTTCAATTTGGCTTGTCGATATCTCTGAGTTCTCTATAAGCTTTCTGAGTTCTCTATAAGCCATTCTGGAGTTCTCGAATGACTTCTCTATAACATTAAATCTATGACTTGTAGAGATCTTGACTTAAAGTATTTTTCCTAAAACAGATTTATTCAACTCCAAGCTTCTTCATAATTCTTCTGAGGCATGATCTTCTTAATCTTCTTCCAGATAGAATTCTTAGGCTTGACACTGTTTATAGAAAAAGGCTTCAGTCTGTGCCTTTGACATTTTTACAGACTTTAAGTATTACAAGTACAAAATACAAATTAAGATAATAATACAACTTACTTAGGGTTGACAAAATGTCTTAGTCTTGTTAAAGTACAGACATGTCTTTTACAACAATCACCCCCAATTTGTGAGAAGATTGCTTAACACAAATTCATGCCTGTTAACAAGACTAACCTCAAGTTTAAAGTGAGAAAAATAAAATTAATACATAAGGCTTGATAGAATTACAACTTGTACAACATAAGATTCACAAGGTTCAATGGTTACAAATATCAGGGAAAAATAGTTTTTGTGTCTGCTTCTTCTCTAAGTTTATCCTTCAAGTGGTCAAGAATTTCAAGTTCTTCTATGATAAGTGTTCAACTTAAAGCTTCTACAAGTTTTTGTCTTGCTGCCTTAGGATAACCATTGTCTAGAACCTCTATGCAGAATCTTGAGAATCCACCAGCTTTGATTTTTAAAAATCTCCCATCTTTGGAAATTCTGCTCATTCCTTTTGCTTTCAACTCTTCAGATATTTTTATGTACATATCTATTTCTTCATCATGCCTCCTTCTTCTTTCTTCAGCTTCAGCCTCATTCCTTTTTTTTGTTTCCTCCCTTTTAATCAACCATTCAGCTAGAACTGATCTCCAGGCTCTTGTAGCGGTATCCTTTTCCTTTAACAAACTTATCACTTTCTTAATTTCTGTTGGAGACAAAGAATCCATTAAGTCATTGCCAAGAAAAGTGAATGTCCCATCTTCAAAATAAATTCTAACTTCTCTCAGGGATACAACCCAGACTCTAACTATTTCCTCAGCTAGATGTTGAAATGGTCTTCATCTGAGGTGCACCAATTTAGAGGTAGAAAGTCAGACTCCTTAAAACAATTCCAGATGGCCCTTTCAATGACTTCTTATTTCTTTATAGGATTGACTTTCTTAGGTTTTCTCCCAACAGATTTGTGCTTGAAATTTAGTGAAGGTTTGGCTAAAGGTAGGATTGTCATTTTCTTGAGATTAGTTTGGCTTGAGGTGATTGGAATTTTTAGGAAAGAGTTGGTTGTTTGTTTATACAGAAATTTTGGCTTAGATGTTTGGGAAGGTTTGATGTTTGAGATATTTGATGTTGTAGGTTGAGCTGAGGTTTGAGTTGGTTGTGTTTGGATTTTTAGGGTTTTCTGAGTTTCTGAATCATCATAAAGCTTTTTGCTCTTCCTCTCACCTCTTCTCTTCCTTTCTTCATCTTTCTTGTCATCCTCCTTCTTCTTCTCTCCAACCTTGCTGTCAGATGGCTTACTGGAGTGACTTAGATTTGAGCCAGAAGGATTTTGATCATCTTTCTTCTGTTCATCATCATCCAAGTCATCCTTGTTGATTTGTGTTTTGGGCAAGTTGGCTTCTACATTGTCCAGATATCTCCTTAGTAGCTTTATCATTTCCATATCATCATTGTTCTTATTTTTCTTAGCTCTTAAGCCAGTTCCTAGGATCATGATAAGCTTCTTGTTCCTCATGACACACTGTTTGGGGATATTAAAATGTTTGAATTGTTTGGTGTTTCGACAGATGTATATTATACCCTTGCTTGACTGTAGATATGCTTCAGGAAAGGCAGCCACTTGAGCATCTCTCAATTCAGTTAATAGCATTGTATCATCACGAGTTATAACTTTAACTTTGATGATGAAGATATCTAACTCAGATGCCCTCCTTGAGACAAGGTAATTGAGGGACACCTGCATACATCAGTCTGTCCCTGAGTCATTTGCATTGATCACTATCCTCTTATGCAAAAAGTTGTCCTGATTGACCATGATCACTCTTATGAAATTAATTGTCTTATCCAGCGCCTTCTTGTATGTGAAGTGATTATTATTGAGAGAAGCTTTTAAAGCTGTGAGTAGTTCATCAAACTCTCTGCTCAGACTAGGTCCTTCAGCAGCCCTAATAAGTCTCTCCATGTCAAGATCAACTTATTTAGATTTCTTTTCCGCACCCTGGACTTGCTGTTGAGATGACCTTGATCGTGTCAACCTAACCTCTATCTCCCCCTTAGTCTTGTTGACATGCATTAGAAGGGGAGTAGGGATTTCAGGCCTTACTTGTTCAGGCAAAGAAGGTAGTGGTATGTTGAGTTTACCCATGATGGCTCCCAAAGCTATAGAATTCTGCATTTGAAGATGCTTATGGGAGTCCACCATGGTATGGATATTTGTTTGTTGGCTTTTGACAAGAGAAGTCAAAGCTTGAACCTGTGCAGTGAGAGAAAAGTTGGAGTATTGTAATGTTGCAAATTCGTTATTACGGGTAGTTCTCATTTGCCCTTGGGGATCCGACATTAATCCTCTCATACCTACTAATTGATGTACTTGAGACTTGAGTTTGTAGAGACTGAATTTGCAGATTTATTGAAGTGGATCCAGGCTGATAAGAGCTGCTAGATGTGCCAAGGTATTCTTCTACAGCCTGTTTGATCCCTTCCATTAGCAAAGCTGAAGGCTTATATCTGCTCTGGTGGAGTTGATCCAGCTTGACTTTGGTGTCATTAGAGTGAGTAATTTGGTGTTGGACCACTGTATGGAGATTGATGAAAGATAGATTGAGGTTTTTGACTTCCTTCTCAATAGATTCATGATCCATCCTAGCCATTTGCTCAGTAAAATGCTTGAATTTAGAAGAGATCTGCTCTTAAGATGGTACGATCTTGTCCATCTTCTCATTCACCAGTTTTCTGATTCTGTCTTCATGGCCAATAAGCTTGATTTCAAGAGTTTTACCAAACAGATGAAATGCTTTGAGCTGAGCTTTGTATACATCTGTAATGGCATCATAGACAGCTTGTGGACTCAAGTCTCTTGCATTGCCGCCCAGAATAGTAACATACTCTTCTCTGAATCTGGCCAGAACTTGATTCATCTCCAAGGCAAAATCATCAGACAACCATGCATCCACATTCCCATCTTGCTCAGCATCATTGACAATTTTCTCCTTTTACTCCACAACCGCTTCATTATAAGCAAGCATGATAGCTTGATAGTCATGGTTGCTCATATTTGAAGTCAAGAGATGCTGTGAGATGTTGGTCAGTCCAGATATTTGCTCTACTAGTAGATCATCTACAGAAGCTAGTTGAGAAGCAGATTCTTACAACCACTGAGAGAGTATGTGAGGTTGTTGAGGTTGTTGAGGTAGTGAGGTGGATGGTTCATCAGAAACACCTGTGACTGGGATCACAGTTTAACTTACAGATTGCTCTATGGTTTTGACAGTGTGTTGTCCTCCACTTGTAGTGGGAACCTCCAATTGAATTGGAGGGGATTTGACTGGATTACTGTCATGTACACCAGCCTCAAACCTTTGTGTGTCTTGCAATACACTGGCACTTGAATGTGCTATACTTGCCTCCCCTATGACAGGATCATGGGCAATTGTACTCCTAACTTCAACTGCCAAGGCAATTTTTGCTAGGATTGTGAGGGGAGTTGTCCCTACTTGAGGAACCTCCAATTAAATTGGAAAGGATTTAGATAGCTCCCCCTCAGGAGTACTACCCTCAAACCTTTCAGTCTGTGAAGACTGTTGTGCACATGAAGGTGCATTAGAGGTATTCATGGGGTCTTCAGTAAAAACTGATGAATCCCCTATGTTTGTGATGGTGTCATCAAGGTCTACCCCAACATATAGTGGTGAGCAAAGCTTCTTGAGCTAAGTCACTTGATTTTTGTTGCACTTGAGAAGTGGATTCAAGTGGAATTGGAATAGAAGAAATTTTAGATATTAAAATTTGGTGCTCAGTTGTGAGTGTTGGCAGCTCCTCCTGAATGAATGAGGGAACTTCAAGAGATGTGTCCTCACAGTGTGTGCCTTCCTTGTTTCTCCTACCATACACTTGAATTGCTTCTTGTGCAGGCTGTTCAGACTCACTACTGGTTGTTTTTACAACTGCATCCTGTTGGGAGGATGCAGAAGTGGCTAGAATGGTCAACTCAGTTTGTTTACTCCTTTTGGATCGTTTGACCCGAGATGATTCTTTTTCAGCTATCTCCTCACCACTCTCAGGTATCACAGTTAGATTTATCCCCTTTCTCTTCTTTTTACCGACCTCGTCCTTTTGAGAATATGAGGTAGTTGGTTTCCTAGCTTCTAAAGGTTGTGAAAGAATGGTTACAGCTTGGGAAGATCCCTGTTGGTGTTCCTGTATTTGTACTTCCACAAGTTCAGGAATCATAGCTGTGCTAGATTGTTTATTAGATCTCATGTCAGGCATAGGATACGGGTAAGTCCTAAACCTCTCCAACCTAAATGGAGTGATTTTCAGACTTACATTGACCTTATTCTTTGTAGTAAGTGAGCCAAATATTATTTTGGACACTTGCTTACAATTGCCTATTTTAGTACTATCTATACCATTCAGTAGGTGTATGTCGGCTACTTTATTATTTAAAGTGGACATAATAAATCTAGGAAGAAAATTTCCTTACCTCTAGCTGACAGGGGCATAGTTAGCCTCGTTGCAAGTTCTTCCAGGATCAGCAGACCAACATTCAAGTGTCTGTTGTGGGTAATTGAATACACCAACTTTTGCACCACACTTGAAATATTGTCATATCTTGTCTTCCTGCATGTAAAGGCTCTCACCACTGAATCAAAAATGAATGACAACTCCTTCCTTAGATTAGTTCTGTTCAGGCTTGATAAGTTGATTCTTCCACCATAGTTGATGAAGTCCAGAAACTCAATCAGCTCATCAGGAGTTAGCACCTCCACCAGATTTGTAGTAGGTAGTCCCAAAGCTAGGTTCACATCCTGCTCATTAAACTCAATTTATTGACCTCCAACTGAGCAAGTCACTACCATGGATACAGTATCATCATGCATCACAGTCCTCACCACAACTGTAGTCCAAAAAACATGCAACACATCCAAGTACAATACTGGATTGGCAGTCAAGGCTCCTGCAATGTAAGATTCAGACAGAAATTTTACAAACCCCTTGAAACTGTCAGGGGTTTGGTTAGCATCAGTAAAAGCCAACTAGTTTGTTCCTTTCTCCGGGATAGTTGCTCTAAGAGTGTTTTGTGCCATTGTAGTATAGTAAGAGAGAATAGGTAAGAAGAATTTTTAGAAAGGAGTAGAAACGAGAGAGAAATGGGTTTTTGCTTGAAAGGCTAGGTCAATTTAGATCTCGAAAGTTATAAGTATGTGTATGTATCGAGAAGTATGGCTATTTATAGTAAAAGTAAATGACTTGTCGAGAACTCAAAAATAGACGTTTGGAGTTTGTCTATCGAGAAGTAATTTTAAATTACACTTTTAGAGAACTCAAAATTGACTTATCGAGATGTCAAATAAATACCCAGTTTGTCCAAATAGTGGACTGAATTAATTCCAACTTTTATTTGAATAAGTTCAAAATAAAATTAGAATAAATTTTTCAAAATTATTTTACCAAAATAATTTATTAAATTAAATTATTTCAGTTCTGAGTTATTGATAAGTCAAAAATTGCACTTATAGAGAACTCTGTGAATTAACACTACTAGAGAACTCTACAAAGTCTTATCGATAAGTCATATTAAGCTATCGAGAAGTCACTAGAGAAGTCAGTAAATTGACTTATCGAGGACTCACTCGAGAAGTCCTAAAATGACTTGTCGAGAAGTCAATTTGTCTTATCGAGAACTCAGTTCTCTATATACTTTTGATTATTGCAATTCTTCCTTGTGTTAATTTTACATATTAAAGATGTAAATTAACAATTAAGCAGTTTACTTAGAATTTGAAAAATTCCAAGTTAATCTTTGAATTTTGAAAAATAAATATGCAGAAATCTCTGAAATATTTATAATTCATATTTCAGTTAATTTCCAATTAAATCAGATTAATTTTGATTTTACTGAAGATTAATCTGCTGCAAAACATTAGCTGAGTTCTTGCCTTAGGACGAAGAAATTAAGCATTCCAATTTCACCTACAAGTCTAGTGAAAGTTGCTTCATCCAAAGGTTTAGTAAAAATGTCAGCTAATTGTTTTCTGTTGGAACAAAAATGAGCTCAATGGTACCATTTGTAGCATGTATTCTAATAAAATGATACCTTACATCAATATGCTTTGTTATAGAATGATTAATTGGATTTGCCACTATAGATATAGCACCAGTATTGTCACACATAATAGGAATTTTGTGTAACATTAGGCCATAATTCATTAGCTGATTTCTAATCCAAAGCACTTGAGCACAACAACTTCATGCTGCTATGTATTCAGCTTCAGTTGTAGAAGTTGATACAGATTGTTGTTTCTTGCTATACCAGGATACAAGTCTTTGTCCAAGAAATTGACAGCTTCCACTAGTACTCTTTCTGTCAACCCTGCCTCCAGCAAAATCTGCATATGTGTAACCAATAGCTTCAAAACCAGTTCCCTTAGGATACCATAATCCCAAGTTTGGAGTTCCCTTCAAATGTCTGAAAATCCACTTTACAGCCGTCAAATGTGATTCTTTTGGATTGGCTTGAAATCTTGCACATAGACATGTAGCAAACATGATGTCTGGTCTATTTGTTGTTAAGTAAAGCAATGATCCAATCATCCCTCTATATCTTGAGATGTCTACACTTTTGCCCTTTTTATCTTCATCCAACTTTGTTGCAGCGGACATAGGTGTAGATGCAGGTTAACAATCAACCATACTAAACTTCTTCAATAGATCCTTGACATACTTAGTTTGGCTGATGAAGATACCATCACTTCTTTGACTAACTTGAAGTCCAAGGAAGTAACTTAGTTCCCCCCATCATACTCATTTCATATTCACTTTGCATAAGCTTGGAGAACCTTTGGCAGAGCTTCTCATTAGTAGAACCAAAAATGATATCATCCACATAAATCTGAACTAGGATCATATCTTCACCATATTTCTTGGAGAAGAGAGTCTTGTCTATGGTACTTCTAGTAAAATCATGCTTCAGTAGAAAATCTGACAGTATGTCATACCAAGCTCTAGGTGCCTATTTTAGTCCATATAGAGCCTTGAGTAACTTGTACACAAAATTTGGAAATTCTGGGTCTTCAAAGCCAGGTGGTTGTTGCACATAAACTTCTTCTTCTAGCTCACCATTCAGAAAGGCACTCTTGACATCTATTTGATACACTTTGAAATTTGAATGTGCAGCAAATGCTAGAAAAATTCTTATTGCTTCAAGTCTTGCAACTGGAGCAAAATTTACATCATAATCAATTCCTTCATCTTGTGAGTAGCCTTTTGCAAACAACCTTGCTTTGTTTCTGGTAACTATACCATTTTCATCCATTTTATTCCTGAACACCCATTTTGTTCCAATAATGCTATTATTCTTTGGTGCAGGAACTAACTTCCAATCTTTGCTTCTTTCAAATTGATCCAGCTCTTCCTGCATGGCAGATATCCAATCAGGATCCATTAAAGCTTCATAAATTTTCTTTGGCTCTATTTGAGACAGAAAATATGCATGTAGGCACTCATTAGCAGTTGCACTTCTAGTCCTCACTCCAACAGTAGGATCACCAAAAATTGATTCTCTAGTGTGACTTCTATCCCACTTCCTTGTATGAGTTTGTTGACTTGTGCCTTCATCATTTTCTTCATTGTTGGTATGACTACTAGATTCTTCTTCTCTTTCTCCCCCTGAGTTTGTGCTATCAAATTCAGGTGTTTGAGATGAGCTTCCATTTTCATGATTTTCATGTTGAATAGTCTCTTCATTTGTTATCTGTTGTGCATTAACTTCATCTTCCCCATCAGAATCACTATCAATGTTGAGGTTTTTAAATGCAAGGGCTTCAGCTTCATTATCATCAAAGCATTCCAAGCCTGGACACTTGTCATCATCAAAAGTCACATCTATGCTCTCCATAATCTTCTTTTGATCAATCATATAAACTTTGTAGGTTGTTCTCTCCAGTAAATATCCCAGAAAAATTGCTTCAAAAACCTTTGAGTCAAATTTTCCCACATGTTCAGAGTTGTCTTTCAAAATGTAACACTTCATTCCAAACACATGAAGATGCTTTACAGTAGGCTTTTTTTAGACATGATTGAGTAAGGTGACTTGCCATGTGCCTTGTTAATGAGGTATTTGTTCTGAGTGTAACATGCAGTGTTAACAGCCTCTTCCCAGAAACTTGTTGGCATCTTGCAGCATTGTCCTGACAGCTTCAACTAATGTTCTGTTCTTTCTCTCAACTACTCCATTTTGTTGAGGTGTTTTGGCAGCTTAGAATTCTTGAACAATGCCTTTGCCTTTGCAGAATTCACTCAATGTAGCATTTCTGAATTCTGTTCCATTGTCATTTCTCAATCTTTTCACACAATTGTAATCTTCGGCCTATTTTTCTATCTTCTTGATGTGCTCAATTATGATATGTGGAGTTTCATCTTTAGAGTGCATAAACTCTACCCAAGTGTATCTTGAGAAATCATCCACCATCACAAGTGCATATTTGTTCCTTGAAATTGATAAGATATTTACTGGCCCAAACAAGTCCATATGAATTAGTTGCAAAGGAGTACTTATAGAATTCACAGCTTTTGACTTGTGACTTGATCTCTTCATTTTTCCTTTTTGACAAGCTTCATAAACTTCAGCTTGAGCAAACTCTAGTTTAGGCATGTCTCTTACCAACTCCTTTTTGACCAAGGTGTTAATTGCCTTGAAATTTAAGTGAGACGACTTTATATGCCAGAGCTTGCTTTGTTCTTCTGATGCCTTGGTGTAGAAGTAACAAACACCATCCTTATTTGTTGAGTCAAAATCTGTAATAAACAAGCTTCCTTTCCTTGCTCCTTTCAGAGCAACTTCACCAGTTTTCTTGCTGATAAAAGTGCATTCTTCTTTGTTGAATAAAACTTCAAAGCCTTTGTCTGCAAATTGGATAACACTGAGAAGATTCACTTCAAGACCAGCTACCAATGCTACATCATCAATGACAATATTTTCAGAAACAATCTTTCCATATCCCATTGTAAATCATTTGTTGTTGTCTCCAAAGGTCACCAAAGGGCCAGCCTTCTCCTCAAATTGTGATAGCAGGGCTTTATCACCAGTCATGTGCATGGAACATCCACTGTCTATGATCCAGATGACTTTCTTCACTTTGCCCTACACATAATGAGTTTTAAGTGTGTTTAGCAACCCAAGCAGTGTTGGGTACTTTCTTCTTGTTAACTTGTTCAGCAGAAGTAGAATGAGTTGTTTTAGAAAAAATAGAGTTCAATGACTGTTGTGCATGTTTTCCATCTGATGCAGACTCAATTCTTGTTTCTTTAAGGTCTACTCTCAGTTTGTGGCAACTCTTCATTACTTTCAACTTGCATGGAATGCAGTCAAACTTGTCACATAATGAATAGCGATCATTTGCATTTGTTTCATTGTATTTGCAGGCTCCCTCAGTTGGCTTGCTAACTGCCTTTTTACAAAGGTGAGTTAGGTGATTAACAGAGCCACATTTTTCACACTTCTTTCTTGGAGCATCTGCAACATAAGCAAAATTGTTGCTTTTGTTTATCCCTATTTTCCCATTTCTATTTTTCTTTTTCTTTCTTGCATTTCAATTTTTGGTTTCTTTGACAGGAGTCTTGGGACTTTGTTTGTCCATGAGCTTCTCTTCAGTATTGGAAGACTGAGTTGATTATGCAGTTTTCTCCTCTTCATCCTCATCAACAATTTATTGCTTGATTATCAATTCCTCTTCACTGAAGTTGACTTCACATACTTTGAATATAGGTGCATTAACCTCCTTCAAAAAGGTTGGAGCATTTTCAGTTTTCTTTGTTTTCCCTTTGTCACCTACAGTCTTCTTTTTGTCATTCAAAGCATCATAGTCAAGGCCAATAGCAATGTTTGCACATGGCTTATCTTTCTCATGGTACTGTCCAACCAGTTCAAATGTATTTCTGAAAGATTCCAGCTTCACTTCATTCTTTTCCAGCTTCTCCCTTAGCACTGCCTCAATTTCACTTGCACACTTGAGCTTGTTCTTTATATATGCATTTTCTTGTTTTAAAGCTTCAAGCTCCACCAACAACAATTCAGTTACTTACTTCTCACTTTCAAGTTTCTTATTTATCTTTGTTAATCTGCTAACTTCTTCATTAGTAACAACCATGCTTGTGTGGATGTGAAACATTTATGTGCTCATCTTTTCTACAGTTTCCTTATATTGATTCACAGTTATATCAATTATGGTAAGAGTTGGTACATGTGATTTAGATGAGGATGATTCTCCTTACTCCAAGGACATGAGTGCATAATTTCCAAATTCTTCGTCTTCATCATTTTCAGAGTCATCCCAACTTTTACCTTCTGCAATATAAGTTTTGCTTTGCTGTTTCTTCAGAAGAGCTTCATACTTTGCTTCAAGTTCAAGATAAGCTTTATCCTTCTTTGCTTTCTTGGGTTTCCTGCATTCTGTAACAAAATGGCCCAACTCATCACAGTTGTAGCACCTTATCTTAGATCTGTCAACAGATCCAGTCTTGCAACCATTCTTGCTCTCAGAATTGTACTTCCCTTTTCCTTTCCAGCTGCTGTATTTGTTGAAAGACTGTCATTTGCCCTTGAAAAATCTTGGCTTCTTTACTCTAATATTAGAGAATTTTCTATCCAAATAAGCCATTGACTAATCTAGCTCATCCAGTTCATCAAGAGTGTAGAACTCATCTTTTTCCAATTCCAGAATGACTTGTTCATGTGAATCATTTGTTCTTTGCTCACTTGTTGAGGCAACTGGAGTTTGAGATCTTGATTCGTCATTAGATGTTTGGCTTTCATTTATAATTAAAGCACTTGAGCCATCTACTACATGTCCTTGACCAGATCTCAATGATTTTCTCTGAATCATTTCAAGTTCATATATTTTAAGAATTCCATATAGAACTTCCAGTGTTATCCTACTCAAGTCTCTCCCTTCCCTGATTACTGAGATTTTCTGTTCCAAATGATCATGGAGAGTAAGCAAGAACTTCAAGTTCACTTCTTCAGCTTCATAGTATTTATCATGGAGCTGCAAGTCATTTATCAGCTTGTTGAATCTTTCAAACACTTCAGTAATACTTTCCTTTGGCTTAGCCATGAAACCCTCATACTGTGAAATCAGTATCCTTCTCTGATTTTGTAACACCCCCCAATCCGGGGACGGGGATTCGGGTTGTCACGAGTTCCATTTCCCTTATCCATACTTAATCTTAATAGTCAACCAACTACTGCGTACTGTGACCCCACAATATACACACACACACCACAAGTTATAGTCTCAGAGATGAATATCAAAATAACACAAGTCATTTTATTCCACAATTATAAACCATTTCACCTTAAAAAGGGTTTCTGAATAATTTACATATTCTTTGCCATTATTACTGTTAGGTCACACTTTCACTGTAGAGGGGGTGAATACAGTGTTTATTACAATCAAATCAAACTTCAAGAACTTATGTAACAGAAAACAAACTTTATTGAAACAATAAACTCTGTTACAATCTGGAACTGTTATCTCTCAGTGATGAACAAAATATCACGAGAGCTGCTAGGGTTACAGTAAATAATATTCTTGATAATGATAACACTTATAGTGTAAACCCTATGTCTGTGTTTATATACTACACAGTTATAAGATAATCGCTAATTGATATGGAATATAATTCTGCTTCCTAATATATATCAATCAGATATCTTTTCTTCCAAGTATTCCATTCTTTATGGAATTCCTTCTTCATGCATATCTCTCCTTATGTTTATCTTGATCTTCTTAACTTTAATCAGCTACTGTCCTTATCTGATCGTCCTTCAGCACTTAAGTTCTGATATCTATCTCCTGATGCTTATCTCCTGATAACATAAGTACTGATATCCCTTAAGTTCTGACGTCCAGTATAAGTACTGATCAGTTAAGTACTGATTTATTCTGTTCAAATAAGATCTGAAATCTAAACATAAAACATATTAGCCATGACATTATCAAATATATCTAACAATCTCCCCCAACTTGTAAATTAGCAAAATATACAAGTTTAACAGATATTTGATGATGTCAAAAACATTAAGTATAAATGCATGAGAAATAGACAAGAAAACTACAACTTACAGTCCTTAAAGCTTTTACCAATTCAACTTCTGATAACAACTTTGGTCTGTATACACATCAGAATTTAAGTAGTTGTAGATCTTTGACTTGGATTCAGCATTTTCTGATCTCTCTGATGTCAGGAGTTGTTCTGAGATAATTCTTCAACAAACATTTCTCAGCATATCTGAGTTCATCAATCATTCTCCGTTTGACATCTTTAAGCTCTGCAGTATCTTCACCAATTTGAAATATTGCAGCTCTGAGATCATTAATCTTTGCTCTTCTCAACTCCCGATCTAGTCTTATGACATAAGCTTTGTTAGACTCTAGATTAAATTCAAGCCCCTTAATACCAAGATATGTTCTGATCTGTGCAGTATTAGGCTTCATATCAACAATATCCCCATTGTGATCTCTGTACTTTGGAACATATCTGCTGTCAGACTTAACAGAATAAAGCCTTTTCTGTCTCTGAATCTGTTCTTTTAAGTAGTTTGCAGCAGTCTCTGTTATTCTGTCATCCACTTGAAGTAAGAAAAGTACATGCTCCAATTCTTCAAAATACTTCAAAGGAATGGCATTTTGTCTTATATGATAAACCCTACCATCTGTCATGAAATACAACATGATGTATTCTTTCAAGTAGGTATGGTAAACCATCTGTACAGATTCTAGTTGATTCAATCTCTCAGGAGTTGCTCCAATACCTGGTTCACTCAAGGAAGTTGGATCATCGGTAGTGTTGTGTACTCTTCTTTCATCAGCACTTCCCAATCCAGTTTTATCTCTAGCTTCCTTTCCAGTAACTACTCTTGCTTTAAAACCACTTGGAGTAGTCTTCAAAGATTGAGTCTGTTTTGCTTTAGTGAATCCTGGTAGGAGTGTTTTAGATTTATTTTCTGATATCAAGTTAACTTGAGCACTGTCAGAGGTTACTTGCTTCTTGTGAATATCAGAACTTACAATTTCTTGACTCTGAACAACTTGAGCCATGTCAGAGGTTGTTTTAAGAACTTTTCTTGAAGTCAGAGCAAGATCATCTTTTCCATCAGTAATTTCTTCTTCCTCAGGAGGTACATAAGGCTTGATAGGTTCACCAACCTTTTCTTTACCCTTGGATCTTGGATCTATCTGTGGTTGTGATCTAGCCAAAGTTTCTTCAGTATGTATCCTTTCTTTGATCACAATGCCTTTAGGTTTTGGAAGTAACTTTTTACCAGAAGCTTCAGATTTAGATGTGACTTTCTCTGATTTAAGTCTGGCTTCTTCTTCCTTTAAACTTTCCAAGTCCATCCCTGGATTTTCTTGAAGAAATAACTGTCTTGACATTTCCTCATCAAGATCTAGAAGTTCATCAGAACTTATCCTTTTACCAGCAGCAGAACTTATTCTTTTCCCAGTATCAGAACTTGTTCTGTGACTAGCTTGTCTTGATATAAACCTTCTACCTTGACTATGACCACTACCCATTCCAGAGTTTCCTTGGTCATCTTTTCCATCATCCTTTCCTTGCAGTGACTTGTTGGTTTTGCATTTGGACTTAATTACCTTCTCCCCCTTTTTGGCATCAGCAGGTAATAAAAGAGAGATAAGTAGTTCCACTGAGGTCTGGATTTCAGTAAGTTGCGATTGCTGAGAAGCTTGATTTGTCAGAATTTGATCAATCTGAGCTTGTTGCTTCTCTTGAGTTTTCTCAATATAAGCAACCCTGTCAATGGTAGGTTGGAAGAACTTTTTCTTATCAATTTTCCAAACTTGTTCCTGTTTGATAAAGTTCTCCTGAATCTTGTGTAGCTCTGCATGAGTGTTGGAATGAAGACCTTGTAGATGTTTAGTACTCAATGCAGTGACTCTAAGCTGGGTTTTAAAATCATCAGAATGTAACATTTCATCAGTTTTAGTCAAGTGCTCAGCAAGATGTAAAGCATTTGGAACACATGAAACTGAGTTCCATTCCTTAGTCCACTCCTGACCTGCAGGAGTTTCACTCCAAGGTACTGGTGCATCCCTGATAACAAACTCCTTTACCAGTTCAGACTTAGGAAGAGTCAGTGGAGGAGTATGTCCTGAAGGACCTGCTTCATCAGCATCTACAGTTGTAGCAGCCTCACCAGTATCTCCAACATTTGCAGCATCAGAACTTAGAGAATCAGTATCTTCTGATAAGACAACTGTGTGAGTAGCAATGGAGGCTTCAACATCCTCTAATTGCTGATCTGATACTAAGTTCTGATCAACAGCCATATCCTGATGCTCACCTAAAATCTGATCATCAGCATCTTGATGCAGAGAAGGTGTTAGTGATAACTCAGGAGTTTGAACAGCATCAGTAACAGGTGTTGTGGAAGGATTATTTGCTGTTGGAGCTTCTAAGAAAAGTATTTCAGGCACAACCAGGTTCTGAATATCAATTTCAGCACTTGTGCCTGGATCAACAAGAGACATAGAAGGTGAATTAACCTTGTCAGATACAGGTTCCTGAGATGGAGTTGATGGAGAAGAAGTGACTGGAGCAAATTCCTTGTCTTGTGAGATCAGAGATTCCTGATCCCCTTCCTTAGCTGCTTCCTCCTCATCATCTGAAACTGGCCTTTGTGCCCTCTGTTTCTTGTACTTCCTTGTTGATTTGGATTCCTTGGGAGTTTCAGGAACCGTCATACGTCTAAGCCTCTTGAGAAGCCTAGAACCCCCAATTGCAGAATCCTTCTGAGAAGTTGCCTTCTCAGCTTCATTTACCACAGGTTCTGAAGAAGGAATCGGTTCCTCAGAATCTGAGTCATCTCTCAAGGTGATCCTCCTCCTCTTCTGAGATGTTTGAGGAACAGTCTTTGTTCTCTTTGGTTTAGAGGATGTAGGCTTCACAGTAGGTGCTGAAGAAGAAGGTTGAGCAGTCTGTGAAGTGGAGAGATAGGATTTGAGATAAGTTCTGAGGGTAGGTTGAGTAGAATGAGAGGTAGGTACTGAGGTTGATGGATTTTGGTTATGGTGAGTTGGTTGAACATTTGAGTAAACAGATTTGTAAGTAGCAGGATCAGCATTTACCAGAATCTGTTTCACAGACTGAGGAATCTGTAATTGTCTCACCATTGATTTCTTTGTGTCAGCATTTATCAGGTCGTTAAAGTACCTTTTTGCAACCTTAAAAGGTGGGGTTTGAGTGCTGACTAACTGGGGTTCAGCAGTACAATACGTATAAATAAGTTGACAGAATCTAGCAAAATAAACAACATCTCGATCCTCTGTCATCCTATCCCCAATAAAACTAATTATTCCAGTTGCAAAATCAAAATGAGTTTGATGGATAATAGCATACCCGATGTGCTGACTCAGAATTGGGATGGCATCAAAATTTGAACACTTGTTGCCAAAAGCCTTGGTGATGCAATCGAAGAAGAAACTCCATTCTCTTCTGATATTAGCCCGTTTCAACTGTCCAAGTTTCGTCAGACTCTTTTCATATCCCAAATCAGTCATTAACCCCCGAAGTTCTGATTCCTCTGGTATAGAGAAGGTACAATCTTCTGGAAGATGTAATGCTCTTCGTACTGTACCAGGAGTGACTACATAGGATGAATCACCCACTTGGAAGATAATACTGGGAGTTCCTCGTTTACCACCATCATCAAAAACTCCAGTCCTCCAGAACCGCAGAACTTGTTGACTTGAAAATAATTCAGGCTGAGTTAAGGCGTACCCAACCTCACTATGTGCAAGAAGATCTTGCACAAAATGCAATTCAGATGGAGCTTCAGCATGATCAAGAATTGCAGCATAGTTGTTTGGAACAAACTTTGCTCCATCAATGATTAAATCCTTTGGTGCCATGTGAAAAAATATTGAAATTCAAGTATGCCTGTTAGGTGTTTGAGATAATGTCTGTATGAAAAACCAACGTGAGAAAGAATGAGAAAGAGAGTAAAAGTAAGAAGAGAGATAAAGTATAAAGAAAATAAAAGATTAAAGAAATCTTCTCTCTGTTGTTCTTATACTCTGAAAAAAAATGTTACCGTTGGACACCTGTCAGACATGCAGTAATAACGGATAGTTACTGGGCTCGAGAAAACAGAAATGATTACTTACCCAGTTGCCTTGTTTCAAGGAAAAACCATTTCAGTTATCAAGAGACACAGTTTTAATTCAAAATTGAAACCGTTAGCACTGATTGAATTATTTTTCACTGCAACATTAATATTCTGAAAATGAATCATGTTAAAAATGACCGAGATAATTTCGATGAATAAGTGCTGACAAAGAATCAGAACTTAAATAAAGACAAAATTTAAATGGTCATCAGAATATCAAGCAGGATTTAACAACACAAGATAAAATAACTCAGAGACAAAATCTTGAAGTAAAAACAGTTTTCATTAATATATCAAGTCAATACATATATGAAATAGAAATTACATCAATACAAGATTTTCCCTAAGCTTCTAATCCTAACGTCAACAGCTTTAGTCCTAGCTAAGAAGCCTGACAAAGCTGAGGATGAAGAAGAACAGGAAGAAGACGAGATTAAGTCATCTTCCTCTTCCTATCTTCGACAAACAAGATGGCGAGTCGTATGATTCGCTCTTGCTGTCGGATACGACGAAGGTGAAGGTCTCTTCGAATGGCCACCAGATCACGTTTGATAACCTCTGGAAATTGAATCCAGAGATTGTGAGGGATGTTGGTGATAGGGTAGGGAGTTGGAATTCCATTCAAAAAGACATGCACAGTCTCATCACCGTAATTGTAGAACCAGCCAAATTCAGCCATTTGTGATAGTAAATGAAAAACAAGACTGAATTTGTGATACAAGTGTGATGAGAAGACTAATGTGAAGTGGCTGTGTATATAGGCAAGAGAATGCCAAGAGACGCAAAGATATTTAATGCTGACAGGTAGAATTAATTCTACCTCGTCTCCCTAGACTTTGAAAAAGAATAACAGTCATTGGAAAGAGGAATCATGGTCTAGACCGCACAAGACACAAGAAACAGTGGACTGTTCAAGTACAAAACCATTAATCCTAATCATAGTGATTATTAATCTTCCACTTCAACATATGCGAGTACAAACTGAGACTGTTATTAAATTTCATTCAAAGATAAGCCAAGTAAAGGATTAGACTGAGAAATCAGAACTTAGACCTATACCAGAACTTAACAGTCATCAGAACATAATTTCTTAACTCGAAAAAGGAATGCTCATCTTAGTAAATACTCATACAAGTTCTTAGTTATGAACGTCAGAACTTAATCATCAGAACGTGTAACTAGAACTTGTCCTCAGAATTTGTGCAAAAATGACACAATGACTGTTTATCTAAAATAACATAGACCACCACAGAAATTTTCATCATTCAGATGGAGTGATTAGTGTGTGCATTAAGCTAAATAACAGACAAAGAGTAAAGTCTGATCTACTTCAGTACATCTTAGAAATAAGTCATAATTAAAATTTTGCTAAAGAGCTGTCATTATCCTGAAACCTACTGATAAATGAGTTCATGCATGAGTCCACCTCTACTGTTTTTGTGCTAATTTTATGCATCTTTAAAATTCTCTTTTACAGTGGCTTCTCAGTGTAAGTGAGTCACGACTGCTTATCAGAATTTATGCTATTATCAGAGTATTTCTCCAGTAATCATAGAGTGTGAAAAGTCACCAAGAAAATATTTTGCTTTTCTAATACATATTTACTTAATACCAGCAATGCACTTGGGTCGTCCCTTTCACATTTTTACTCTAGATCTCAAAGGAGTACCTGATATTATTCTTTGATTCTTGTTCTTCTTCTTTTGATAAGTGAGGTTTATCAGCACTTAGTACATTCAGCAGTTTTACTAGAATCAGAACTTAAACAGATGAGTAGCATTATTCTAATTTGGGACTTAGTAGTAAGATGAATAAAGTAAACTAAACTAAGCTCAAGTATCAGAATTTGCTTGTGTCATAAGATTTCCACAGAAATAATTACTTCTTTCATGGGATCATTTGTTTATTGAAGACTAGTAGGTCAGTATCTAGCACAATTATCCTCATAGGATTGAATAGTTACTGAAATAGACATATCACTGATCAGAGTTTAGAAACATATATCAGACAACAGTCAGTACTTAAAGACATTTATCAATTAATGCACAAAATATACAAAGAGATTAATTCTGTAAATACTGATCATAAAGTCTGATAACATAGAACAAGTTTAAGCAGATTTAGAGAAAGAACCTGAAATCATTCCAAGTTTATTTACCAATTTTGTAAAGGTAGCTTCACACAGTGGTTTTGTGAAGATATCTGCTACTTGTTGATCTGTGGGAACAAAATGCAATTCCACTGTACCTTCATCCACATGTTCCCTGATGAAATGGTACCTGATGCTGATGTGCTTTGTCATAGAGTGTTGAACTGGATTACCTGTCATAGCAATAGCACTTTGATTATCACAGTAAATAGGGATTTTGAAATATGTTTACCCATAATCCATTAACTGATTCTTCATCCAGAGAATCTGTGCACAGCAGCTTCCTGCAGCAATATACTCTGCTTCTGCAGTTGATGTGGAAATTGACTTTTGTTTCTTGCTATACCAAGAAACCAACCTGCCTCCAAGAAATTGGCAGCTACCACTTGTGCTTTTCCTGTCAATTTTGCAACCTGCAAAATCTGCATCTGAGTAACCTATTAATTTAAAATCTGATTCTCTAGGATACCATAATCCTAGATCAGCTGTTCCTTTAAGATACTTAAAGATTCTTTTTACAGCTGTTAAGTGAGGTTCTCTTGGATCTACTTGAAATCTTGCACAAAGACAGGTAGCAAACATGATATCTGGTCTACTAGCAGTTAGATAGAGAAGTGAGCCAATCATACCTCTGTAATCAGTAATATCTACTGAATTACCAGTATCCTTATCCAGTTTTGTTGCAGTGGCCATGGGAGTGGATGCACTTGAACAGTCTTGCATTCCAAATTTCTTCAGCAAGTTTCTGGTGTACTTAGATTGACAAATAAAAGTTCCTTCTTCACTCTGCTTGACTTGAAGGCCCAGAAAATAACTAAGTTCTCCCATCATACTCATCTGATATCTTGACTGCATTAGGTTGGCAAACTTTTTGCAAAGTTTGTCATTTGGAGACCCAAAAATAATATCATCAACATAAATCTGAATCAAAAGTAAGTCCTTGCCATGGTTGAGATAGAACAGTGTTTTGTCAATAGTTCCTCTGTTGAATCCACTTTCCAGAAGAAACTGAGCTAAAGTCTCATACCATGCTCTAGGAGCTTGCTTAAGTCCATAAAGTGCTTTATCAAGCCTGTAGACATAATCTGGATGTTTGGAATCTACAAAGCCTGGAGGTTGTTCAACATATACTTCCTCTTCCAATTCTCCATTGAGAAAAGCACTTTTCACATCCATTTGAAAGACAGTAAACTTTTTGTGAGCAGCATAAGCCATGAATATCCTTATGGCTTCTAACCTAGCAACTGGCACAAATGTTTCATCATAGTCAATTCCCTCCTGTTGAGAATATCCTTTTGCAACCAGCCTTGCCTTGTTCCTTACAATTATGCCATCACTGTCAGTTTTGTTTCTGAATACCCACTTTGTACCAACAACCGATCTATTCTTAGGTCTTGGCACTAAGGTCCAGACTTTGTTTCTTTCAAATTCATTCAACTCTTCCTGCATTGCTTGCACCCAATCAGCATCTTGAAGAGCTTCTTCCACTTTCTTTGGCTCAGACTGAGAGAGAAAAGAATTGTAAAGACATTCATTCGAAGTACCTGTTCTAGTTCTGACACCTGCCTCAGGATTTCCAATTATCAAATCAGGTGTATGTGATTTTGTCCACTTCCTTGCAGATGGAAGATTTTCTCTAGAACTGGATGCTCCCCCATGATTCATGCTGTCTTCGGTTTCATTTTCTGATGCTCCCCCTGAAACTATGCTCTCTGAGTTGGATCCTTCAGTATTTAGATTTTCAGTAATGTCAGTACTTGGCTTATCAGAACTTGACGAATCAGAATTTGAAGAGCCAGATGTATGTTCTGATGCTTCTTGAGATGTGATAATATCTTGAGTATGCTCCCCCTGCATTGGTGCATCTTCCTTTGACGTAGTCACCACAGTTTCAATAACATCAGAGTTTAATCCATCAGAATTTATAGTATCAGGACTTAGACTGTCAGGACTTGAGGTATCAGAATATGAATCTTCATTTTCAAATCGCAGCTGATCATGATCAATGCAATCTTCAAGTCCAGTGATCTTCTTGTCATCAAAAGAGACATTGATAGATTCCATGACCACTTTTGTTCTCAAATTATAGACTCTGAAGGCTTTTGTAGAAAGTGGATATCCAACAAAGATTCCCTCATCAGCTTTTAGATCAAACTTGGATAGCTGTTCAGGATGAGTCTTGAGAACAAAACACTTACATCCAAATACATGAAAGTATTTGAGATTTGGCTTCTTGTTCTTCACCATCTCATATGGTGTTTTTCCATGCTTGTTAATGAGTGTTGCATTTTGAGTAAAACAAGCAGTCTGCACAGCTTCAGCCCAGAAATAGGTTGGAAGCTTTGCTTCTTCAAGCATTGTTCGTGCAGCTTCAATGAGAGTTCTATTCTTCCTTTCAACAACTCCATTTTGCTGTGGAGTTCCAGGAGCAGAAAATTCCTGCTTTATTCCATGATTTTTGCAGAACTCTTCCATTATCAGATTCTTGAATTCAGTGCCATTATCACTCCTCAAAATTTTCACAGAATCTTTGATCAATTTATCCAGATGTTTGACATGATCAATCAGGATAGATGCAGTTTCACTTTTTGTGTGCAAGAAATACACCCATGTGTATCTGGTGAACTCATCTACTATGACCAATGCATATTTCTTCTTTGCAATAGACATGACATTCACTGGACCAAATAGATCAACATGAAGCAGATAATAAGGCTCAAGAATTGATGATTCAGTCTTGCTCTTGAACGAAGATTTTCTTTGTTTAGCCTTCTGACATGAGTCACAAAGACCATCAGGAACAAACACTGATTTTGGCAGTCCTCTCACAAGATCTTTCTTGATCAGTTCATTTATCTTGTTGAAGTTTAAATGAGAGAGTTTCTTGTGCCAATTCCAGCTTTCTTCAGTTGAGGCTCTACTTACTAAACAGATTGCAGAACCATCAGAACTTGTTGAAAGCTTAGCTTCATAAATGTTACCACGCCTGAATCCCTTCAGAACAATTTTTTCTTTAGATTTACTAACTATTTCACAATGTTCTGCAAAGAAATCAACATGATAACCTCTGTCACAGATTTGACTTATACTCAGTAAGTTGTGTTTAAGTCCTGAGACCAGAGCTACATCTTTAATGATGACATTCCCAAGATTGATATTGCCATATCCCAAAGTTTTTCCAATGTTACCATCTCCATAAGAAACACTTGGGCCAGCTTTCTCCACAAAGTCTGATAGCAGGGCCTTATTTCCAGTCATATGTCCTGAACATCCACTGTCCAGAACTAAAATATTTTTCCTGTTGCCCTGCAATCAAAAAGACCACTAATTATTAGTTTTAAGGACCCAGACTTGCTTGGATCCTTTGGCCTTTTTAGGTTTGTTAACATTTGCAGCGGATTTAGCATCAGATTTTATGTTAACAGTTTTCTCATCAGAACTTATACTACCAGACTTTGAATCAGAACTTACACTAGAAGGAACAACAGAAACTTTCTTTAAAGAAGGTTTTATTTGATAATAATCATAGTACAAACTATGATATTCCTTACAAGTATAAATGGAATACCATAAACTACCACAATGAAAACAAGGATTTTGTGGTTTGTATCTAACAGACTGACTCTTAACTCCTGATTTTGAAGATAAGGAGTTAATATTCTTATTTTTCCTGCAAAAAGAAGCCAGATGGTTAGAACTTCCACAGTTATGACACGCTTTCCTAGGAGCATCAGGAACAGATTTATAGTTATTGCTTTTATTCACACCTTCCTTTCCATTCCTGTTTTTCCTAGGTGATTTTACCTTGTTTGCATTCTTAACATCTTTCAGCTTATGCTTAAGCTGCTTCTTTGTCATTAAGCCTATGTTAACTTCAGCTGTCTTTTCCTGTTTTAGTTTGTCAGAAGCTAATTCCTTTTTAACTTCTGATTTCTCATTTTCAGATTTTTCAGTTACAAACTTAACAGGTTTTAACTTCGGCTTTTGCTTATCAACAGGCTTAATTTCTACAGTTCCTTTTTCATTTTTATTTTCTCCATAACCTAAGCCCTCTTTCCAGTTTCCACTGCTTAGCAAATTTTGAGTTGTTTTGCCAGAGTTAGTCCAAGTTCTTATAATCTCTCTCTCCTTTTCTAACTCAATTTTTAGAGATTCATTCATTTTTAGCACTTCATCCCTAACATAAAAAGCATCATCTCTATCCTTCTGAGTTTGATGGAACATGACTAACTCTTTTTCTAAGAAATCATTTCTTTTCCTAAAAGCAAGATTTTCAGAAGTTAATCTTTCACATGTTAAAGTTTGATCTCTATAACTAACAAACATGGTTTTAAGATATCTTCTCAACTCATTAATATCATCAGTATGAAAAGCATAAGTAGTCTGAGGTACCTTTGTTTCAGCAGCTTCAGAACTGCTCTCAGAACTTGATTTATCAGCATTTGCCATCAATGCATAGTTCTCCTCACTTTCAGAGTCTGAGGTGTCTGTCCAGCTTTTCTGCTTTGTGACAAGAGCTTTGCCTTTGTCACTCTTGGTCTTCTTGCAATCAGGAGATATGTGGCCTTTCTCACCACAATTATAACATTTAACATTAGCGTAATCTCCTCTGTCAGACTTTCCTCCTCTTCCTTCAGATCTTCTGAAATTCTTCTTATCAGAACTTATGCCTTTCCTGGAAAACTTCTTTCCCTTCCTGAACTTCCTGTATGCAATCTTTGTGATTCCTTTCACCATAAGAGCACACAGCTTCATCATCTCCTCATCAGCATCAGTTTCAGGCAAGCTTTCAGAATCTGAGTCATCATCACTCTCAGAACTTGATGACTCAGTATCAGACTTTATGATAAGAGCTTTATCCTTGTCTTTCTTTGAGGAAGGTGGTTTGGGGGATTCCTCTTCAGCCTTGAGAGCAACTGTCCTTGACTTTCCTCCTTTCCTCTTGCTTCTTTGTTCCATCTCAAGTTCATGAGTCTTGAGCATTCCATAGATTTCATCAAGAGTTGTTTCATCAAGATTGTAGTTGTCTCTTATTGTTGTTGCCTTCAAATCCCAACATTCAGGAAGAGCTAACAGGAATTTAAGGTTTGTATCTTCAAGATCATACTCCTTATTAACCAATGACAAGTCATTCAAGAGTTTGACAAATCTATCATATACATCAGTCAATGACTCATTAGTCCTAGAGTCAAAGTGTTCATACTCTTGAGTGAGTATTGTCTTCCTGTTCTTCTTAACTGTTTCAGTTCCTTGACACCTTGTCTCCAGTGCATCCCATATCTCCTTAGCAGTCTTGCAGTTGATTACCCTGTTTGACATTACATTATCAATGGCACTATGCAATAAGTGTCGTACCTTGGCATCCTTAGCAATAGATGCTATATCTTCAGCAGTGTAATCACTCTTTTCCTTTGGTACGGTCTTTGCTGCTTCACCTGCAACTACAACAGCGAGCTTGGTAGGTTTGTGAGGCCCTTCCTTGATTCTATCAAGGTATTCTGGATCTGTTGCTTCCAGAAACATGGTCATCCTTACCTTCCATATGGGATATTCAGATGGTCTCAATATGGGAACTCTGATAGTCTCATATCGACTCTGAGTTGATGTCTTTGATGATTCCTCAG
The DNA here is from genome assembly GCF_009905375.1 of Apium graveolens. Taxonomy (NCBI): domain Eukaryota; kingdom Viridiplantae; phylum Streptophyta; class Magnoliopsida; order Apiales; family Apiaceae; genus Apium; species Apium graveolens. The sequence continues at coordinate 31,761,075 of NC_133652.1, forward strand.
TTTTGGTAGGCTTAGTTGGAGTTTCTGTGTCAGACATGATTGTGTTTGGATCTTTAACTGTATGTGTGTTAACAGAAGGCTCTGATACCACTTGTTAGGTCACACTTTCACTGTAGAGGGGGTGAATACAGTGTTTATTACAATCAAATCAAACTTCAAGAACTTATGTAACAGAAAACAAACTTTATTGAAACAATAAACTCTGTTACAATCTGGAACTGTTATCTCTCAGTGATGAACAAAATATCACGAGAGCTGCTAGGGTTACAGTAAATAATATTCTTGATAATGATAACACTTATAGTGTAAACCCTATGTCTGTGTTTATATACTACACAGTTACAAGATAATCGCTAATTGATATGGAATATAATTCTGCTTCCTAATATATATCAATCAGATATCTTTTCTTCCAAGTATTCCATTCTTTATGGAATTCCTTCTTCATGCATATCTCTCCTTATGTTTATCTTGATCTTCTTAACTTTAATCAGCTACTGTCCTTATCTGATCGTCCTTCCGCACTTAAGTTCTGATATCTATCTCCTGATGCTTATCTCCTGATAACATAAGTACTGATATCCCTTAAGTTCTGACGTCCAGTATAAGTACTGATCAGTTAAGTACTGATTTATTCTGTTCAAATAAGATCTGAAATCTAAACATAAAACATATTAGCCATGACATTATCAAATATATCTAACAATTACAATTCATAAATATACATAAGTCTGGTACAACAAAAGTTGAAAGCCTAGCCTATTGGTAGATCCTACCTCAGCTACAACGGCATCAACGCCTACAGGAAACTGGGGAATGTTTACTATCCGCTCACGAATTGGGAGCTTGGTCCTGTTCATCTTGTTTATCTGTTGTTGTGTGATGAAAGAAGAAAGCAAGGGTGAGCAACAAGCCCACCAAAATAATATGTATAATAATTAACAATATATGAGCATTCTCATAGTACTCATGAAAGTCTTGGTCAAGAAGAATTGAACCAAGTTGATATCTTAACGTGACCAAGTCGCAAAATATTCAGTATATATGTATATATACTTTTCAAAATCTTGGAAGTCCTCTTCCATGCATAATATACACAGAGTTCCAGTTTATAACTGTATAAAAATATCGTTGCAAGGTGATCTCATATATTTAACTCGTCTCAACATTTTTGTGAAAATCTTTGTCATGCATAAGATAATCATTAACAAGATATAAGTTGAAAAGATGAAGTTACAAGATACTCCAATATACTTATATCTTTTCCGAATACTACTTGAACTACCACCGTTCAAGATATAATCAGTTTCAAAAGTTCATTACATAGATGAGACTACAAGATAAGATTTGAATAGATTCAATCTTTGAAATATCATTCAAAAGAAATGAAGTTACAAGATACTTCATTAAGTCCCGATATATATATATATATATATATATATATATATATATACCTATATATATCTCATACTTTCCTTGGAAACCTCTGTTATGAAATGTATAAACAGAGTTATAATATCCAATGAATTTGGAAAGAAGAAAACCTTGGCATAAACCTGATATCTTGCTGATCAGGCAAAGAAACCAATAAGTAACCTTTTCTACTAGTAGATGGACGAATTCCCCACTGGTCATCACCCTGGCCGTATTAAGACCTATGCTGGACTGCCACTCAGCCACTTACGCATTGATGGACTCCCACTGAGCCACTTACACTTTCATGGACGCCCACTGAGCCCATGTTGCTTATGCCGACTCAAATAGATGGACTTACTTCCCGAACGTTGGGCAAGTAATCAAAATGTTTTCTCAAAACAGCAACCTTGTTACGAATATAAAATACATCACAGAACCGGATCCCTCAGGTTTTGAGCGAGTATTTAAATCCCCTTTAAAAGGAAGATCTTAAATATAAAATGAGTTTTGGGATCCGCTCTAACTTTTAAAATCATTTTGAAGACTCGAAAACATTTTTAAGAATGTTTGGAATAATGCTGATTTAATAAAATAAATTAGTCCCGATATGTTGGAGAATATCTGAATATTATTATTTAAATAATATTCCCATAAAGGATAATCTCTATAAAAATAATTGAAGTAGAAGTTTTAAGACTCATACTTGAAATGAATAATAAATAACCAAATATATACTTATACGAAAGTACGATCTTTATTTGAATAATCGAAAATAAGTTTGATTATCGAAACATTATTCTTTAATAAAATAAAGAATATTATTTAATAAAAGAAGCGGAGTCATAAGCCCTCGAATGAATATTCAAAATAATATTCATTAAATAAAATAAGCGGAGTCATAAGTCCTCGAATGAATATTCAAAATAATATTCATTAAATAAAATAAAGTTATCGAATAAACCTTATTCGATTAATAGTTTTGAAAACTATATCTATATATATATAAATATATTTATATATATTATACTCGGGAATATCGACTCCCGGTTTAGAAAATGTTCACCTTTGGATCCTCTATACTAAGGGTATACGCAACTACTGCTTATCTCTAGCATAGGTATTATGCAACTTATAAGCATTTGAATCAACAATTAGATATCAAGATTGCGAAACAGGCATGCATATAAACCATATCAGCATGCTCCAATATATCGCAAGATTTGCTAATAACCATCATGCATCTATCACAAGATAATGCATATACATATATACATCACAACAACAGTATAACGGGTAGAAAACTTGTCTGAGTGCTCCCGGATAGACTTAAGCTTAGAGTGGGTCCGATAACCTATGAACAATAACATAAGTCGGAAATAATCCCCGGTCGCTTAAGAAACTAGACTTTAACCAATTGAACCCTAATGTTCGCTTATGGTCACTCCTACGCTTAACGAATCACATAAGTCGTTCGAGTACCCTCGGCTCCACCATTTTTAATAAATTAATCATTAAGAATTTTAAGGCGATTCTTTTGCGAGTACTCTACCAACTGCCTAATCCACTTTACATAATTGTTTCATACTCCAATTAGTCATTTAAGGTCCTTAACCAAGGTTTCAAAGTAAGGCGAGGGGTAATGGTTCGTTCGTGAAACGCCGTTACCTAAAACGTTTGTTTCTCCTAAACCGTACATCGGATTCAAGCGAACCACATATCAAAACGAATCCCGTAACATGAACTATCTAAACATGGAAATGATCAGAAACTTACAGTGAGTTCACGGGTCCTGAAGTTAAGAACAAAAACAGTCTAAGGTAAATCGGGCATTACGACGGCTATGTTTACGCGATTACCAAAGTTTATACCACTCCAATCAATCCACAATTCAACCCACAATCAACATTACAACCAAAATCCCTCCAAACCTCACCACATCAGTCCATTACTTCATGTTTTATCCAACTCATTCAATCACAACAAAAGCTACTAACCATACTAAGGTTCATTAACTAATAACCAAGATTCAACCATCAAAATCTCTACAAACTCAACCAAACTTTAAACAAACAAGCATCATGATTCTCATATACTATATCAATCATAACCATTCCTAAATACTCAAAACTAAAGCTAGGGTTTGGAGTTTATACCTTCTTGAAGCTTCTTAACACAACACAAGAGCTTTGAATGCCTAAAAGAACCTTGATCCTTGCTTGTATAACCTTAAACTTTCATAAAAATTCAAGAAAACTAAAGTTATTTTTTGAAAGTTACTATTCACCATCTTCTTCCTTGAATTATTGGAAGAGATTGTGAAGTAAATGGAAGCTTAGATTCATGGGATAGCTATATCTATGTATAAGGAACCTTGGATAATTACCTCATGATTTAACAATGCTTGGATCTTGGATTTTGATTTTTTTCTCCTTGAAAATGAAGGAAGGCCGAGAGCTTTCTTCTTGAAATGGGAAAGTCAACTTCTCATTTTGTGTTTATGATATTTTGTTGGTTGGTTGCTTCCTTCGTTTGTTAATTACTTTTTACCATGGTAACTTTTGCATGGCCAAGAATCAACCAACAACACACTTCCTTTTTGTCATGCTTAGGTCATCATTCTTATGTCATCCAATTGCCACATGTCTTCTCCTTGTAGTGTGATGACATCATCATCCACTAACCTCTTTGATTAACCCCTAATTACTTGGCTAATGACCGGTTATCTGTTATACGGTTCGCTTAACTTTCGTCCTCGTTTATCGTTTGAGAGATCATATCCGGGATCTTATTACTTGGGTTCCCCTAAACCCCTCTCAATATTTTATTTTCCTTTTATGATCCTATCTTATAATCCTTGAATTAAAATATTTTTAATCATGTTACCTTATATTCAATTCTTTCGGTATCTGGTGGATTTTCGGGAAAAATCAAAGTGTTCGAATTTGGATTCTGACGATCTTTACATACACTTATATACCATATAGAGTATTAATAAGATCTCAGAATATCAATAAAAGAACCCCTACATAGTGTGACATGAAAAGTTTTCTTATTCAGCATAATCAGCAAAATCACTATTCATAAGGGTTACATAAAGTCCAAAATTTTTGGGGTTATTACAGTCTCCCCTCCTTAAAAGGATTCCGTCTCGGAATCAGATAGAAAATGAATAGGGATACTCTCTTAGCATTGCACTTTCTAACTCTCGAGTAAATCTTCCCACATTGTGGTTCTACCATCAAACTCTGACTAGTTTGATAACCCTTCTCCTAAGCACTTGTTCCTTTTCAATCTATAACCCTTCATGGTTGCTCCATATAGGTTGCGTCTGGTTGCATGCCTATGCGCTCATATGCCCCTATTTGTCTGGCATCCGAATTATACTTCCTTAACATTGATACGTGGAACACGTTATGAATTTGCTACATGTTCGGGGGTAGGGTTAGCTCATATGCTAACTTCCCAATACATCTTAATATATCCAAGGGTCCAACAATTTGTGGGCTTAGCTTTCCTTTCTTTCCGAACCTCATCCATCCTTTCCAAGGGAATACCTATAACAGCACTAGGTCCCCTGCTTCCTATTCTTTGTCCTTTTGTGTCAAATCAACATACTTCTTATGACTATCTTGGGCTACTACCAGCCATCCTCTGATTAGATCTATTATATCCCTGGTCCCTTGGACTACTGCGGGTCCGAGCATCTTGCGCTCTACAACTTCATCCTAACATAAGGGAGATCGACATTGTCTTCCCTCAAGGATCTCATAAGGTGATATCTCGATACTGACATACGATCTATTATCGTAAGAAAATTCAATTCGCGTTAAGTGATCATTCCAAATTCTTTCAAGTCTATTGCACAGAATCTCATCATAGCTTCTAGCATTATAGCTTTTGCTTCTCAATACCCATTCTTTTCCAGTTCGTAATCACTACTATCTTCCGTTCCTAATATTATACTGGTTATACTTTTGCTCGTTAGCGTTCTATATCCTTTTAATAAATGTATAAACCTTAGTGTCACGAACGCGTTAGAATCGGAATACCACCGTACTTGGTACCACTTCATCTCTAGCTGCCTCCATCTTCAAAAGCTTGGTCCTTCATATAGAAGTAAAAGAATTTATTGAGAGATCACTATGATCATGAACACTTGTTATATCGCATAGTTAGTACAGAAGGTGGTCAGCCTTTAGTACTTGACAAGCAATTAAACAACATGTGATATCCTACTAGGCTTCTATCACACAGATAGAAAGTCATTCGGCAATACCTCCCCTTCTGGAAGGGTTGTTCTTCTCAGCTTACATGCAATGAAAAGAAGAGAAAAGAACAAACTGAAGAGAATTGTATATATGTAAAAATATACTGCCACAAAATATCTGGCTTGGAATCTACCTCTGAACTATAGAGGTTTGTCATAGGAGAACAAAACATATACATATATATCAACATCAAGTATTATAGCATCGCATTTCACGCTCCTGAATATCTACTATTCCGTCCACCATTCTACGGTCCCATACTCTTGCTCGAGCTTATAAACAGTCACCTTTGAAACTCCCTCGACATCGAAAATCGAATCTGGGATTTCATTCTAGACATCATCGTTATTAGAATTCTATGCTTGCATCGTAACCATCCTCGTATAGTAATACGACCCTCTATTGATAAGAAGGAATAAATATTCAATAGGTAGATAACCGACTTAGTTAGTCAATAATGATAAATTATACATCACCATGACCCGATTAGTGGTACTCAATCTCAACATCCATTCTAATACAACTCTCACGGTTGTAATCGGCTCATTATTCAAAGAATCGTTAATGCATTACTATAGTCCACCACATACCTACTATAGTCATTCGTTTTCCTTGGATCTTAATAGTTAATCATACGGAGTCCATTCCTGCCGTACCGAAATCTTCTAGAGAGGAAACATAATCGCCATTCCATGATTCATGAAGAACACTCCTAAACTTGGCGTACATATGACATGAAGCAGATAAAATTGCAGAAGAGTTTCAGGAAAAGCAACGATAGCAGGTTAATACAATCCTTAATCATATGTCTATATTAGGAGACATGAAGCTCAAAGGTTCATTTAGTCCTTTTTGAAACATGGTCCTGGCTTATTCTCAAGATAGGACCTTCTAAGATAGATAGCCCGCTCACAGCGATTACATGAATTAAATCTTTACCAAACTACTATTACGGTTGAGTATCGCACAATCATCAGAAGGAATGTCAATCTTTCAAACCATAATACAACCTTCACGGCTTTAACCGTCGTCACTGTATTCCTCTGGCACGAGCGCCGATAATTGTCTTCTTACACTCAAAGTGTCGGCCACCTCATTGGCCTTTCCTAATAGTAATAGTTCCTTATAATCAATGTCATTTTAACCACCTTGAACTAAATTTTCTACCTTATTTCAAAATACTGCTTGTGTGAAAATGCTCTTCCTTAAGCTTTGGTGAGAAAAAAAATATATCATAATTTTCCCATAATTTATTTCCTCGGTCTTTGAATGTGAACATTGTCACGACTGACTCTCGATCATACTTTGGACGTCTCTTATCTTCGGTACTTCTCGTTGTCACCAATCTCGACCCTCATTGGGTCGATCTATATTTTCTTATGGTTCAATACATGCCCACCTGGCATTATTATAATTACGCCATATTTCCTTTATCAAAATTTCTATTCTTGAGAACTTTGAAAATTACCTTTCTCCTTGTAAAACCTGTAAGGTTATCCTTGAATCGTTCCTCCTGTATTCCCTAGATACAGGGTATATCAAAATACCATTTACTAATACTAGAACCATTATCTATGTACTTCTAAAAAATTTCTCTACTGATCTTTAAAGGTTGTTGTTACCTTAGTCATTGGTTCCATACTACCCAAACTCATAATGTCCCTATTAAGGGTGAAATGCCATCCTTTATGCATCCCCCATGGTTCATCTCAAGCTATTGAGATTATGTCCTTAATTCCACCTTTTAAAAAGGTACTTGCATCCTTACATGGATAAATCAAGTCATATATCCCTGATAAGGGTATCTTATTCAATCATCCCTATCTCGATAGTATATGCCTAATTTCACAATAACATATGTATTCAAAATGAGGTCAATCAATATGGCCTCCAAAAGATAACAACGGTTATCTACTTTTCTTGCCTGATTCAGTAATGATAACAGGGATGTTCTAGAAGATATTGGTCGTGTTCAACGTGAACTTCTTTTTTTTTACTAAATCCTCATTTACTTTTGTTGTTTATCTCAACATTCATCTCAATGTTGAGATATCTTCTATACTTGGTGTCTCCCTTTTTGGGTATCAATTCACATGCGTTACTTACACTTCACATTCTTGAAGGTCACTTCCTTCATCCAATTTTCCTAATTTCTTACTTTCTTGTCTCCTCAGTCTATCTGCATCTCATTATTTATCCTTCGAACTATCTTAAGGTTTCCTCGAATCCTCCCAACTTAAAGTAGATAAAATATATTTTTCTCTTATGCCTTCAACCGTCAACTTTAACTCATTTTGAATCACCCTCATCCTCACGATCATATACTTTTCTATTTCTATTACTATGAGTCTCTAGGGTTTCCTCATACCCAACTCCCTTATCATTCCTCAAACTCTATTGCCTTTATATTCCTTTCCACTTCAGTTTCTTTTTATTTTCCTTTCTCTTACAATCATTTCATGAACCCACTAATCATTTACTTCAAACATCAAGTCGTTCTGGGATTCGTGTCCTCAGGATGAATCTTGCCAACTATTACAACTTAGATTCATAACTCATCATACTCGTCCACCTTTGTTCTGGCTCTAAAGCTTTTACACTATCTCTATAACCTTGGGAAGTACTTTCCCGAAAACAATTGACTGAACTTTAATCGGTTTATTATAACCTCTGGCCCCGTGTCTTTCTTCGCCTTTCACCAGCGAGTGGCCTCTCTCTTAGGAAGGTAAGTGACAAAAACAGTCTGTTGCGCTTCATCAATCATTTAGAATATAAAATCATTCATCTATTTCCTTTGGCCAAGCTCTTGCCTCGGCTAGGTCAGCTTGTTCCTTGGAACTCTGAGAGCTTAGTGACTTAAAGGTCCTGAAAGAATTTCCCACCGCATTCTTTCCTCAGGGTGGTGTTTGGGAATAAAAGTATAATTTTTGTTTAGGCAGGTCCATGAATTTCCCCATAGGAGTACCATCCCGGTTATCCCTATCTTGCTCGACTTCTGTTTTCTCAGTATGAAAGGTTTCATCCTTCTCCCACAATCAGGGTTATCTTATACGTTAAAATCCTTGTTTTCCATTTCATTATGTTATGGGTTCTTTCTTTCTTGATGGCGACCTCCCTGACTATCACATTCAGGGTTTGCCCTAAATCTTATTCCTCGAACTATGGCTTTCATCTAAGATCTCGTACTTAAGTTCTTGAACGTTTGGAACCCAAATTCTGTAGGAATACCTCATTATTCCCTTATCATTTTTCTCGGTATTAATCTCTTCTCTATTTGTTGGCTCTCTGCCTTCAATCATCACTTTTTCTTGGCACAATAAGATCTTTTCCAATAATTTGGGTTGTATTGCAATCTCAAACAGCTTTTCGGTACTAGCTCCGGTTACCTTCACTTCTATTTCCATTTTCTCAAAATCTCTTATCAACTCTTCCAAAGATATTTTCATCATGAGTCTCTTCTTTATACTAAGGGCATTTAGCCACCATTTTGGCTTTCCCTGGATGATAAAGAATCTCATAATCGTAATCCTTGATTAGCTCTAACCACCTCTTCTGGCGCATTTTGAGCTCTTTCTGCGTGAAAATGCACTAGAGCACTTATGGCTTATGTAAATCTCGCACTTCTCTCCATACAAGTAGTGCCTCCAATCTTTAGGGAAAAACTATTGCCACGAGCCCAAGCTCATGGGTGGGGATATCGAATTTTATATTCCCTTAATTTCCTTGATGTGTACGCGATTACCTTGCCGTGCTGTATAAGAAGCACCCTAATTCCTGATGCGAAGCGTCACTACACATCACAAAATCTCCTTTTCCATCCGGCAACGCCAAAATAGGGGTCGTCCCAAGCTTCTCTTTAGTTCTTAAAAGTTGTTCTCATATTTCTCTGTCCATTCGAACCTCTCAGTCTTATAAGTAAGCCGCGTTAAAGGGGCTACTATCTTTACAAACTTGAACGAACCTCCGGTAGTGACCGGCCAATCCTACCTCTGGTAGTCGACCTAACCATGGTCATCAATTCATCAGTGGTCCTTTATTCATTCTTGTCAGGATCCTCCATGGGATCCTCCTCAGCAATTATCCCCTCTAGGACAACATCCTCAACCACTACATCCTCAATATGAACATCATCCGGTCCCTTGTTAGGATACTCTATCGGATCCACAATCTAATCTCCAATAAGTAATAAAACACCATCGCACTGTTGCTCCTCAACCTCAGGGTTCAGAGTCCCGCTACCATATACGATAACGAACTACGCTCCTATCACGATATTTATAAGGGTTCCCGTAAGGGTTTTAACTGTCAGTACTACGTTAGGTAGTCCGACTATGAACTTGGCAAGAGTTCTTATTATCTTAGTGAACTTATTATTTTAATGTCACATCATCTCTGAGGTTTATAACACTTAGCTCTGATACCATTTCTGTAACACCCCCAAATCCGGGGTCGGGGATTCGGGTTGTCACGAGTTCCATTTCCCTTATCCATACTTAATCTTAACAGTCAACCAACTACTGCGTACTATGACCCCACAATATACACACACACCACAAGTTATAGTCTCAGAGATGAATACCAAAATAACACAAGTCATTTTATTCCACAATTATAAATCATTTCACCTTAAAAAGGGTTTCTGAATAATTTACATATTATTTTCCATTATTACAATTCATAAATATACATAAGTCTGGTACATCAAAAGTTGAAAGCCTAGCCTATTGGTAGATCCTACCTCAGCTACAATGGCATCAACGCCTACAGAAAACTGGGAAATGTTTACTATCCGCTCACGAATTGGGCACTTGGTCATGTTCATCTTGTTTATCTGTTGTTGTGTGATGAAAGAAGAAAGCAAGGGTGAGCAACAAGCCCACCAAAATAATATGTATAATAATTAACAATATATGAGCATTCTCATAGTACTCATGAAAGTCTTGGTCAAGAAGAATTAAACCAAGTTGATATCTTAACGCAACCAAGTCGCAAAATATTCAGTATATATGTATATATACTTTTCAAAATCTTGGAAGTCCTCTTCCATGCATAATATACACAGAGTTCTAGTTTATAACTGTATAAAAATATCGTTGCAAGGTGATCTCATATATCTAATCTCGTCTCAATGTTTTTGTGAAAATCTTTGTCATGCATAAGATAATCATTAACCAGATATAAGTTGAAAAGATGAAATTACAAGATACTCCAATATACTTATATCTTTTCCGAATACTACTTGAACTACCACCGGTCAAGGTATAATCAGTTTCAAAAGTTCATTACATAGATGAGACTACAAGATAAGATTTGAATAGATTCAATCTTTGAAATATCATTCAAAAGAAATGAAGTTACGAGATACTTCATTAAGTCCCGATATATATATACACCTATATATATCTCATACTTTCCTTGGAAACCTCTGTTATGAAAAGTATAAACAGAGTTATATTATCCAATGAATTTGGAAAGAAGAAAACCTTGGCATAAACCTGATATCTTGCTGATCAGGCAAAGATACCAATAAGTAACCTTTTCTACTAGTATATAGACGAATTCCCCACTGGTCATCACCCTGGCCGCATTAGGACCTATGCTGGAGTGCCACTCAGCCACTTACGCATTGATGGACTCCCACTGAGCCACTTACACTTTCATGGACGCCCACTGAGCTCATGTTGCTTATGCCGACTCAAATAGATGGACTTACTTCCCGAACATTGGGCAAGTAATCAAAATATTTTCTCAAAACAGCAACCTTGTTGCGAATATAAAATACACCACAGAGCCGGATTCCTCAGGTTTTGAGCGAGTATTTAAATCCCCTTTGAAAGGAAGATCTTAAATATAAAATGAGTTTTGGGATTCGCTCTAACTTTTAAAATCATTTTGAAGACTCGAAAACATTTTTAAGAATGTTTGATATAATGCTGATTTAATAAAATAAATTAGTCCCGATATGTTGGAGAATATCTGAATATTATTATTTAAATAATATTCCCATAAAGGATAATCTCTATAAAAATAATTGAAGTAGAAGTTTTAAGAGTCATACTTGAAATGAATAATAAATAACCAAAGATATACTTATACGAAAGTACGATCTTTATTTGAATAATCGAAAATAAGTTTGATTATCGAAACATTATTCTTTAATAAAATAAAGAATATTATTTAATAAAAGAAGCGGAGTCATAAGCCCTCGAATGAATATTCAAAATAATATTCATTAAATAAAAGAAAGCGGAGTTATAAGTCCTCGAATGAATATTCAAAATAATATTCATTAAATAAAATAAAGTTATCGAATAAACCTTATTCGATTAATAGTTTTGAAAACTATATCTATATATATATAAATATATATATATATATATTATACTCGGGAACATCGACTCCCGGTTTAGAAAATGTTCACCTTTGGATCCCCTATACTAAGGGTATACGCAACTACTGCTTATCTCTAGCATAGGTATTATGCAACTTATAAGCATTTGAATCAACAATTAGATATCAAGATTAGGAAACAGGCATGCATATAAACCATATCAGCATGCTCCAATATATCGCAAGATTTGCTAATAACCATCATGCATCTATCACAAGATAATGCATATACATATATACATCACAACAACAGTATAACGGGTAGAAAACTTGCCTGAGTGCTCCCGGATAGACTTAAGCTTAGAGTGGGTCCGATAACCTATGAACAATAACATAAGTCGGAATTAATCCCTGGTCGCTTAAGAAACTAGACTTTAACCAATTGAACCCTAACGTTCGCTTATGGTCACTCCTACGTTTAACGAATCACATAAGTACGCAACAGGTTAAAGTATGCACACAAGCCACACATCTACTTATATTACATACTGTTCAAATCCCAACTATTCCAAACTCAAAACTGAGTATTAAACATTATTACAAACTTTTACAGACTTAAATTATCCCAAAAGAAATCTACTAGCTTAGCTCGATCAACCTGAACCCCTAGCTTTCGCACTGGACTGGGAATCCGCGGTACCAACTGGTTCCTTCTTAACTGGAAAAGAACAGAAACAATATCGCACAAATGAGCTAACTAGCTCTGCAAGTCATAATGACAAAACTGAGAATAATGATCATCAAGTGAACATGTTTATGATACCAAGTGAACAATGGATTATGATTTAGAATTGGATATTATATTTTCAGGTTAAAAACCAAGGTTAGGCTGCTGATCAGTCACGCACTAACCCCGAGCAAAGCATACAGCACTGCTCTAACTACTGGATCCAAGGCACACATTGGCCTAACTTGACCATTATATGGTCTGACCACGAATCTGGTCCATAATTTTATAAAAACCATCCAATTCTAACATAATAACAGAATAAGCAATAATAATTAATAACCAGAATCATTAATAATAATGAGTGTTTAACAATGAAAGGGTTTCAATCCTTGTAAGGATCAATAAGGTAATTTCAAAGCTTGGATGCTGGGTAATGAAAGAATTGGATAACAAAGGAATCAATGTTTCAGGGTTTCAAGGATTTGGTCTTTCAAAGCATAAAATACAAAGATTTGATTGTGTAAGCAATCTGGTTCAGTGTTTAATATTTAGTTTGTATGTATTTGTGGAGTAGGATCGTATACTTGAGGTTCGTGTTTGGGTATACAACAATCAATGGTCTAGAAAGAATCAGGTTACGGCTCAAGATCAATAACTGGAATCAAGGTTTAGGGTACAGTGCTTCAAAGCACTTGCAATATCAATAAGACTATCAAGTACTACAATATCTCAAGAAAGTTCAGAACACTTGCCTGGTATTAGCTTACTACACTACACTCGCTTCCAATCACAATCGTCTTACTCCTCAACTACCTGTTTCCCTTTCTTACGCCTTGTCTCTTCTGCTCACATATCATAAACATCTATCAATAATCGACTCATAGAGTTCTATTCAACACATACTTCTATCTACCCTTCGTTTTACCCAAATCCGATTAACGGATTGAAAGTTATGCAATAATCAAGCAAACACCGAATATATAGACTGATAGTCAATCAACAAGTCACATATAGCACATAATACATCACGTAATCAATGATATATTATTTATAAAGAAGTCTCGGGTCATAAATAGGCTTTCTGATATTTAAAATGATTTTTAAAACATTTTTCTTAATTAAAACGGGTCGTTGGATCAATTTCGGGTTAATAAACGGGGTTCGGTAGGCCAATTCTGGCTCCGAAACAATTTTATACTAATTATCGAGCTTTGGAAATAATTTAGAATAATATTTTAAAGCTCGAAACTATTTTTCGGAATTTTTAAATCATTTTTAAATAATTAAATCTAATTAAATAATTGATTAAAATCAATTAATAATTAATTAAATCAATTGATCAATTAATTTTCGAATTAATTGACCAATTAATTAATTAAAAATTGACTGAAATTAATTAACTAATTAATTTAGATTTATTTTTGAATTAAAAATAATTTTCGGAATTAAAATAATAATTTTCAGAATTTTCAGAAATTAAAAATGAATTTTTATAATAAAAATAAATAGGAACTATGATTTTTAAACATTTTATAAACAGGAATCCTATTTTTGAAAACTTTGCAAACTACAGGGACTAAACTTCACCATCTTCAAAAATACTGGGACTAAACTGCAATTTTGCAGTTTCAGTCGCCGGAAAATCGGGGATGGCCGGAGAACTCACCTCCGGCATCCTCCCACCACCATCACCTCCAGAATTAAACTACACAACACCAGGAACCTATATCTGTAATCAAAATTCATCAATAACCCCAGACTTGGCCGGAATTTGATCAAGAAACCCGCCGGTTTCCGGCGGGTTCGACGCGACGTAAACTTCAAAACACAACTCCCTTCTCTACAGACCTCGTTGATTCATGAAACTTGTACGGCTAGATTGCAAATTTCACAGAGAATACAATACACTATACCACAACATCAATCTATTTCAGAATAAGAAACCCCCAAATTTCAATTAAGAACATTCATACGGGTTATAAACCCTAATTTTAAAATTCGAAAATCAAACTCAAATTTGAACATGTTATTGAACTCCAAATCAGACGTATAATATATCAAAATCATCAGGAAAACAAGCTTTACAACATGCAATCATCAAATCATACAAACAATCATCCGAACAAAAATTCATATCTTTAATAAATTTAATTCGAAAATAAATAAATTTCCAGAAAATAAACCTTTGATTCTGCAGTGAAACAAAGCTCAGAATCTGATAGAACACTTCAAATCCTTCGTTTTGGTTACTCATGCTTTGAAAACAGAGATCAGTAACGCCTTTGTTTTGCTGTTTGATTCTTAGAACAGTTTATGTAATTAGGGTTTTTCTCTGAAAATTATAGAATTAACTATCTGCAAATGATTTTGATACGAAATAAAATACGGAAAAAGGCTATTTATATTTACGGAATATTAGTATCCCGTTGGATCATTCGGATATATAACGGTACGTTTATTTGTAAAAACTGATCCAAACGGTATCGGTTTTCGGGATAATTATCCAATATCAGTACAATTTGTACTGCGGTCTTGGTCTCAGCGCCTGGTTACACGTATTACGAAGTGATAATTGTGATAGTTTAATAAAAAGCTCACGTTTATCGAAAATACGGGTTTTATTGATTTACCGAAACGAATATTGTATCGAAAATGTTGCGCCGGGACCCGCGCAGGACAAACCGTACGCCGGATCGAAAAAGTCGAAACATGGAATATGCTCGGAATATTACAATTAGGTTAGAAAGGAGTTCTCGGAAGAGTTTCGGGTTCCAAAAACGTAACAACGGTTGACGTCGGTTGGTTCCCGTTTTTATAAAATAGATTTTAAATACTCGGAAAAAGATTTTATAAATTTCATATGATCCTTATAAATCCATAAATCAACATAAAAATAATTAGGAAGATATGACAATTATCTATGTTTTATTTTGGACATATAAAAATTAAAATACTCAATTAATATTATTTTTGAATATCCAAGTACAGATAACATTTAACAATTAACTCACAGAATATATACTTAACTCACATAATAATTATTTAATAGCAAAATAATTACACGATATATCCCGGATATTACATCCTTCCCCCCTTAAAAGGATTCTGTCCTCAGAATTTCCTAAGAAAACAAATGAGGGTACTTTTCTCTCATATCACTTTCTAACTCCCAGGTTGACTCTTCAACCTTAAGGTTTCTCCACAATACTCTTACTAACTTTACCACTTTATTTCTCAATACTTTCTCCCTCTCCTCTAGAATCTCTATCGGACTCTCTATATATGACAAATCTGCCTGAAGCTCTATTGGCTCATATTCTATTACATGCCTGGAGTCTGGATTATATTTCTTGAACATCGATACGTGAAAAACATTATGAATGTGCTCCATGTGCGGTGGTAACGCCAACTCGTAAGCTACTTTGCCAACGCGCTTTAGGATCTCAAAAGGTCCGACATATCTTGGACTCAGCTTTCCTTTCTTTCCAAACCTCGTTAGTCCTTTCCACGGTGATACTTTCAGTAATACCAAGCTTCCTTCTTCGAATTCCATATCTTTCCTTGATTGATCTGCATATTTCTTCTGATGATCTTGTGCGGCTATCAATCTCTTCTGGATAATTTCAACAATTTCCTTTGTCTGCTGTACCAGTTCAGGTCCAAGTATCTTGCGTTCTCCTACTTCGTCCCAATATATTGGAGATCTATATTTGCGTCCATAAAGGGCTTCATAGGGTGGCATCCCAATGCTGGCATGATAACTGTTGTTATAAGCAAACTCTACCAGAGGTAAATGTTCGTCCCAACTTCCTTTGAAATCAATAGCACAAACACGTAACATGTCCTCGATTGTCTGGATCGTTCTTTCACTTTGGCCATCCGTCTGGGGGTGATAGGTCGTACTCATATTCAGTCTTGTTCCCAAACATTCTTGAAAACTCTTCCAAAATCTTGAATTAAACCTTGGATCTCGATCATATACAATAGACACAGGAACTCCATGACGAACTACAATTTCCTTCAAGTACATATGGACCAACTTGTCGAGCGAAAATCTTTCATTTATAGGCAGAAAATGAGCTGACTTGGTAAGTCTATCCACTATAACCCAAATGGCATCATGATTAGCCCTTGTCCTTGGTAATCCAACTATGAAATCCATGGCAATATGTTCCCATTTCCACTCTGGAATCTCCAATGGCTGTAACAATCCACTTGGTCTCTGATGCTCTGCTTTAACTCTCTGACAGGTATAACATTTGTTAATCCATTCCGTAATTTCCCTCTTCATGTCTGGCCACCAATAATTCTTCTTTAAATCTCTGTACATTTTGGTACTCCCTGGATGGATGGAATACCTTGAATTATGTGCCTCCTGTCAAATTTCATTTTTCAGCTCCGTCACTGGTGGAATCCAAATTCTAGATGAAAACCTTAGAATACCTTGGTCATCTTTCTGCGTGCATAACTCTTCCCCTACCAAGCGATTTATATCTTGATCCATTATATCTTCCTGATATTTCTTTATTTTCTCAAATAATTCTGGTTGGAAAGTCATACTGTATACTTTCGCTTCCTTAGGCTTGCAAACTTTATTCTCCAATTCCAATTTCTGAAATTCCTTATATATATCTTCAGGTACTGATAACACATTCAACCTTTCCTTCCGACTCAATGCGTCTGTTACCACGTTCGCTTTACCGGGATGATAATTAATCGAGCAATCATAGTCTTTGATCAACTCTAACCATCTCATTTGTCTCATATTAAGTTCCTTCTGTGTGAATATGTACTTTAAGCTTTTGTGATCCGTGAAAATCTCGCACTTTTCTCTATACAAATAATGTCTCCAAATCTTCAAAGCGAAAACTATGGCTGCTAGCTCCAAATCATGAGTAGGATACTTCTGTTCGTGTGGTTTCAATTGCCTTGACGCATACGCAATCACCTTTTCGTGCTGCATTAGAACACATCCTAATCCTTTGTGAGAAGCATCACTATAAATTACGAAATTCCCTTGATCATCTGGAAGTGACAAAACAGGTGTCGTGATTAATCGTTGCTTCAACTCCTGAAAACTTTCCTCGCATTTATCGTTCCATATAAACTTCTCATTCTTTCGTGTAAGCTTTGTTAATGGTGTGGCAATCCTCGAGAAATTTTGAACAAATCGACGATAATATCCCGCCAATCCTAAGAAACTTCTTACCTCGGTGGGTGTTTTCGGTCTCTCCCAATTCGTAATTGCCTCGATCTTTGCCGGGTCCACTTTAATCCCTTCATTACTAACTATGTGCCCTAAAAACTGAACTTCCTGTAGCCAAAACTCACACTTCGAGAATTTAGCATATAACTTCTTTTTCCTTAAAATCTCCAAAGCCGTTCTCACATGTTCCGCATGATCCTCTTCCGTCTTTGAATAGATTAAAATATCGTCTATAAACACAATAACAAACTTATCCAAATACTCCTTGAAAATTCTGTTCATCAGGTCCATAAACGCTGCCGGGGAATTGGTCAACCCAAAAGACATCACTAAAAACTCGTAATGTTCATACCTTGTTCTGAAAGCTGTTTTTGGTATATCTTCTGGCTTGATCTTTAGTTGATGATATCCTGATCTTAAATCAATTTTGGAGAAATACTTAGCTCCCTTCAACTGGTCGAACAGATCGTCAATTCTGGGTAACGGATACTTGTTCTTGATTGTCAGCTTGTTAAGCTCCCTATAGTCAATACACAGTCTCATGCTTCCATCTTTCTTCTTGACAAATAATACCGGGGCTCCCCACGGGGATACACTGGGTCTGATTACTCCTTTCTCTAACAACTCCTGCAATTGCTTCGCTAGCTCTTTCATCTCGACGGGCGCCATTCTATACGGGGCCTTGGATACTGGTTCTGTTCCAGGTGCTAAGTCGATCGCAAATTCAATTTCTCTATCTGGAGGAAGTCCTGGTAACTCGTCGGGAAATACGTCTGGAAATTTATTCACAACTGGAATATCTTCAAGTTTTGTTGGTTCTTGACTTCTGTCAATCACATATGCCATGAAATACTCACATCCTTGTCGTAGTAACTTCTTGGCTTGAATCATCGTTAAGAACTTCTTTATTTGTTTTTGGCCCTTGAATGTTACTATCCTTTCGTCTGGCGTTTTCACCATTACCTTCTTATTTCGACAATCTATCTGGGCATCGTGCCTAGATAACCAATCCATCCCTAATATAACGTCAAATTCTCCTAACTTAAATGGTATCAAATCTACACAAAACTTACTACCAGAAATCTCAATCTCACAATTCCCACAAACTTGATTAACAAATACACGTTCTTGATTTGCTAATTCCACGGTCATTATTTCATTTAAACACTCAACTGGACAATTTAACTTACTAACAAAATCTTGTGAAACAAACGATCGAGTTGCTCCCGAATCTATAAACACTTTGGCACATAAAGAATTCACATTAAGCGTACCTGCCACGACATCCGTATCTTGGATCACATCCTTCACCAACATGTCAAAAACTCTAGCCCTTGGAGTCTCATTCACTGCCGGGGTAGATCCCATAATCCTTAATGCATTACTGACTGGGGCTGATGTCTTGCAATCCCTGGCCATATGTCCCGGCTTTCCATATTTAAAGCACGTAAATCCAATGGCTGGAACCTTTACTGCTGGATTCCGGATAGGCTGATCCTTACTTGCTGGTTCTCTTACTGGCTGATTTCGGCGCTCCCTCGAATAGTGCCCTTTCTGGTTGCATTTGAAACATACCACATTCAACTTATTACAAACTCCTCCATGCTTCTTTCCACATACTTGACAATCTGGAAAAGTTAGTCTCAACTGATTTGGCTGATTTGTATTAACTGGACAGTTGTTCTGGCCTTCGTCTCCTGCATTCTGTTTCCTGAAATTAAAATTTCTCCCTGGCTGAAACTTGCCCTTCTTAAAATTTAGAAACTTCCCTGGTTGTGACTGACCCTCACTTCCCTCAACTTTCCTTTTCTTGCTCTGGAACATCTCACTCTCTGTCTCTGCGATCATAGCCTTTTGTACTACTCCTGCATAGGTATCCAATTCAAAAATGGCTACCTTCCCTCTGATCCAGGGTTTCAAACCTTGCTGGAATCTTTTAGCCTTCTTCCTGTCAGTATCCACATACGACGGTACGTACCTTGACAATTCCTCAAACTTACCCTCATAATCTGTTACCGACATGTTCCCTTGCTTTAATTCTAAAAATATCAGCTCCATTTGATCCTGAACAAACTGAGGAAAATACTTTTCTTAAAACAATTCCTTAAACCTTTCCCAAGTAATAACATCTGTACCTTCCAATGTCTTCACCATCTCCCACCAATAGGTGGCTTCATTCTTCAGATAGTAACTTGCAAACTCAACCTTCTATTTCTCCTTTACTTTCACTAAGGCAAATGCCTTCTCTATTTCCTTTAACCAAACATTTGCTTCAATTGGCTCTAAGGAACCTTTGAATTCTGGTGGGTTTACTGCTTGAAAAGTTTTAAAAGTTACCTGGGGGTTGGTCTGTCTTTGTTGTTGTTGTGCCAGGTGAACTATTTGTTGGGCCAAGATTTGAAGAATCTGGGCTATTACTGGGTCTATGGGTCCTGGGTTCACATTTGGGTTTGTATCATCTTGGTTGTTGTTGTTGGTGGTTTCTTCATTCTGGGTGTTGGTGCGGGTATTTCTTCTAGGAGGCATTTTCTGTAAAGAATCAATCAACTTATTTAGCTTTTGAATCAATCTTTTGCATAAAAGAACAGTTTTGCAAAACAGAAATATCTCTTTTTGAAAACAGTTGTAACTAAGTAAATTGCATGCTTCTTTACAGAATATATAAACAGTTATGGAAAACAGGGTACATGGTATCACAGGGGTATAACTGGTGCAATAGACAAGGTAAGGTAAAACAGGTGCAATAAAGTAGATGACAGTGCTGGAAAGGAAAAAGGTACTGATATATAGATCAAAATTTTTAGGTAGTACAAGCGTAAGGACGCTTCGAAAGTAAAAGCAAAAGAGTACAACAACCTACTCACTAATCATCATAGCTAGTCTATAAAGACAACTCAAAAGTCTACTGATACACACTACACACTACTGTACATACTAAATAACCATAACAACACTGCTCAGCATCTCCATCTCTGAATCTCTGGCTCATGGCAAATATGGACCTCCTATCTCCTCAACCTCCTCTAGAACCCACTTAGCCCACTCCACTAGGAAATCAGGGGTGATGTCCTCATGTGTAGCCTCAGCAATCCTCACAGCAGCTGCTCTACGAAATGCCTGGAGCCTCTCCCTAAGTCGCCTCTCACCACTCCCCATCTCTCTGGTACGCATGATATGCAATAACTCCTGGATCTGACCCTGTAGGAATCGCTGCTCCATAAGGCAAGCCTCAAACTGATGATATGGGACAGGATAGGAAGAGAACTGGACAGGTACTCCTGTGACTGAATGACTAGTAAAGCCTGAATCAGCAGGTGGGGGTCCTCTAACAAGTGGCCTCATGCCTGGAGGTGGAATAGCCTGTAATGGTATGGGCTGCAACACAGGTGGAGGTAGTATAGCCAACACTGGTGGAACAACAGGACGTGGATCCGAAGATGGCACTCCAACTGAACGCTCTGAGTGATCAGCTGATACGGGAATAAAAGAGTCGGCCATCGCTGTTATCTGAAATCATATCGTAATATAAGAATCTCGAACCATAACGTGAATTACACTAATACCTGATATACCGAAGCACTCAACCTCTCGACGTTCTATCTTTCTATTCCTTAGTTCTGATCCTAACCCTCTACCCACTCCCGTCAACCTAGGCTTGTGTCAGTGACTTATAACCCGTAGCTCTGATACCAAACCTGTGGCGCCCTCCAAACCCGGGTCAGAAGTTTGGGGTCCACACACACACACGCCTTATTTATAACCTGCTTATAGCAATAATAAAGATAACAATAATATGCAGTGACCCTATTTACCAACTAGCACGGATCGCAACAGGTTAAAGTATGCACACAAGCCACACATCTACTTATATTACATACTGTTCAAATCCCAACTATTCCAAACTCAAAACTGAGTATTAAACATTATAACAAACTTTTACAGACTTAAATTATCCCAAAAGAAACCTACTAGCTTAGCTCGATCAACCTGAACCCCTAGCTCTCGCGCTGGACTGGGGATCCGCAGTACTAACTGGTTCCTTCTTAACTGGAAAAGAACATAAACAATATCGCACAAATGAGCTAACTAGCTCAGCAAGTCACAATGACAAAACTGAGAATAATGATCATCAAGTGAACATGTTTATGATATCAAGTGAACAATGGATTATGATTTAGAATTGGATATTATATTTTCAGGTTAAAAACCAAGGTTAGGCTGCTGATCAGTCACGCACTAACCCCGAGCAAAGCATACAGCACTGCTCTAACTACTGGATCAAAGGCACACATTGGCCTAACTTGACCATTATATGGTCTAACCACGAATCTGGTCCACAATTTTATAAAAACCATCCAATTCTAACATAATAACAGAATAAGCAATAATAATTAATAACCAGAATCATTAACAACAATGAGTGTTTAACAATGAAAGGGTTTCAATCCTTGTAAGGATCAATAAGGTAATTTCAAAGCTTGGATGCTGGGTAATGAAAGAATTGGATAACAAAGGAATCAATATTTCAGGGTTTTAAGGATTTGGTCTTTCAAAGCATAAAATACAAAGATTCGATTGTGTAAGCAATCTGGTTCAGTGTTTAATATTTAGTTTGTATGTATTTGTGGAGTAGGATCGTATACTTGAGGTTCGTATTTGGGTATACAACAATCAATGGTCTAGAAAGAATCAAGTTACGGCTCAAGATCAATAACTGGAATCAAGGTTTTGGGTACAGTGCTTCAAAGCACTTGCAATATCAACAAGACTATCAAGTACTACAATATCTCGAGAAAGTTCAGAACACTTGCCTGGTATTAGCTTACTACACTGCACTCGCTTCCAATCACAATCATCTTACTCCTCAACTACCTGTTTCCCTTTCCTACGCCTTGCCTCTTCTGCTCACATATCATAAACATCTATCAATAATCGACTCATAAATTTCTATTCAACACATACTTCTATCTACCCTTCGTTTTACCCAAATCCGATTAACGGATTGAAAGTTATGCAATAATCAAGCAAACACTGAATATATAGACTGATAGTCAATCAACAAGTCACATATAGCACATAATACATCACGTAATCAATGATATATTATTTATAAAGAAGTCTCGGGTCATAAATAGGCTTTCTGATATTTAAAACGATTTTTAAAACATTTTTCGGAATTAAAACGGGTCGTTGGATCAATTTCGGGTTAATAAACAGGGTTCGGTAGGCCAATTCTGGCTCCGAAACAATTTTATACTAATTATGAGCTTTCGAAATAATTTAGAATAATATTTTAAAGCTCGAAACTATTTTTCGGAATTTTTAAATCATTTTTAAATAATTAAATCTAATTTAATAATTGATTAAAATCAATTAATAATTAATTAAATCAATTAATCAATTAATTTTCGAATTAATTGACCAATTAATTAATTAAAAATTGACTGAAATTAATTAACTAATTAATTTAGATTTATTTTTGATTTAAAAATAATTTTCAGAATTAAAATAATAATTTTCAGAATTTTCAGAAATTAAAAATGAATTTTTATAATAAAAATAAATAGAAAATATGATTTTTAAATATTTTATAAACAGGAATCCTATTTTTGAAAACTTTGCAAACTACAGAGACTAAACTTCACCATCTTCAAAAATACAGGGACTAAACTGTAATTTTGCAGTTTCAGTCGCCGGAAAATCGGGGGTGGCCGGAGAACTCACCTCCGGCATCCTCCCACCACCATCACCTCCAGAATTAAACTACACAACACCAGGAACCTATATCTGCAATCAAAATTCATCAATAACCCCAGACTTGGCCGAAATTTGATCAAGAAACTCGCCGGTTTCCGGCGGGTTCGACGTAAACTTCAAAACACAACTCCCTTCTCTACAGACCTCGTTGATTCATGAAACTTGTACGACTAGATTGCAAATTTCACAGAGAATACAATACACTATACCACAACATCAATCTATTTCAGAATAAGAAACCCCCAAATTTCAATTAAGAACATTCATACGGGTTATAAACCCTAATTTTAAAATTCGAAAATCAAACTCAAATTTGTACATGTTATTGAACTCCAAATCAGACGTATAATATATCAAAATCATCAGGAAAACAAGCTCTACAATATTCAATCATCAAATCATACAAACAATCATCCGAACAAAAATTCATATTTTTAATAAATTTAATTCGAAAATAAATAAATTCCCAGAAAATAAACCTTTGATTATGCAGTGAAACAAAGCTCAGAATCTGATAGAACACTTCAAATCCTTCGTTTTGGTTACTCAAGCTTTGAAAACAGAGATCGGTAACGCCTTCGTTTTGCTGTTTGATTCTTAGAACAGTTTATGTAATTAGGGTTTTTCTCTGAAAATTATAGAATTAACTATCTGCAAATGATTTTGATACGAAATAAAATACGGAAAAAGGTTATTTATATTTACGGAATATTAGTATCCCGTTGGATCATTCCAGATATAAAACGGTACGTTTATTTGTAAAAACTGATCCAAACGGTATCGGTTTTCGGGATAATTATCCAATATCAGTACAATTTGTACTGCGGTCTTGGTCTCAGCGCCTGGTTACACGTATTACGAAGTGATAATTGTGATAGTTTAATAAAAAGCTCCCGTTCATCGAAATACGGGTTTTATTGATTTACCGAAACGAATATTGCATCGAAAATGTTGCGCAGGGACCCACGCAGGACAAACCGTACGCCGGATCGAAAAAGTCGAACCATGGAATATGCTCGGAATATTACAATTGGGTTAGAAAGGAGTTCTCGGAAGAGTTTCGGTTTCCAAAAACGTAACAACAGTTGATGTCGGTTGGTTCCCGTTTTTATAAAATAGATTTTAAATACTCGGAAAAAGATTTTATAAATTTCATATGATCCTTATAAATCCATAAATCAACATAAAAATAATTAGGAAGATATGACAATTATCTATGTTTTATTTTCGACATATAAAAATTAAAATACTCAATTAATATTATTTTTGAATATCCAAGTACAGATAACATTTAACAATTAACTCATAGAATAGATACTGAACTCACATAATAATTATTTAATAGCAAAATAATTACACGATATATCCCGGCTATTACAGATACTCTCTTAGCATTGCACTTTCTAACTCTCGAGTAAATCTTCCCACATTGTGGTTCTACCATCAAACTCTGACTAGTTTGATAACCCTTCTCCTAAGCACTTGTTCCTTTTCAATCTATAACCCTTCCTGGTTGCTCCATATAGGTTGCGTCTGGTTGCATGCCTATGCGCTCATATGCCCCTATTTGTCTGGCATCCGAATTATACTTCCTTAACATTGATCCGTGGAACACGTTATGAATTTGCTACATGTTCGGGGGTAGGGCTAGCTCATATGCTAACTTCCCAATATATCTTAATATATCCAAGGGTCCAACAATTTGTGGGCTTAGCTTTCCTTTCTTTCCGAACCTCATCCATCCTTTCCAAGGGAATACCTATAACAGCACTAGGTCCCCTACTTCCTATTCTTTGTCCTTTTGTGTCAAATCAACATACTTCTTATGTCTATCTTGGGCTACTACCAGCCGTCCTCTGATTAGATCTATTATATCCCTGGTCCCTTGGACTACTGCGGGTCCGAGCATCTTGCGCTCTACAACTTCATCCTAACATAAGGGAGATCGACATTATCTTCCCTCAAGGATCTCATAAGGCGATATCTCGATACTAACATACGATCTATTATCGTAGGAAAATTCAATTCACGTTAAGTGATCATTCCAAATTCTTTCAAGTCTATTGCACAGAATCTCATCATAGCTTCTAACATTATAGCTTTTGCTTCTCAATACCCATTATTTTCCAGTTCATAATCGCTACTATCTTCCGTTCCTAATATTATACTGGTTATACTTTTGCTCGTTAGCGTTCTATATCCTTTTAATAAATGCATAAACCTTAGTGTCACGAACGCGTTAGAATCGGAATACCACCGTACTTGGTACCACTTCATCTCTAGCTGCCTCCATCTTCAAAAGCTTGGTCCTTCATATAGAAGTAAAAGAATTTATTGAGAGATTATTATGATCATGAACACTTGTTATGTCGCATAGTTAGTACAGAAGGTGGCCAGCCTTTAGTACTTGACAAGCAATTAATCAACATGTGGTATCCTACTAGGCTTCTATCACACAGATAGATAGTCATTCGGCAATACCTCCCCTTCTGGAAGGGTTGTTCTTCTCAGCTTACGTGCAATGAAAAGAAGAGAAAAGAACGAACTGAAGAGAATTGTATATATGTAAAAATATACTGCCACAAAATATCTGTCTTGGAATCTACCTCTGAACTATAGAGGTTTGTCATAGGAGAACAAACCATATACATATATATATCAACATCAAGTATTATAGCATCGTATTTCATGCTCCTGAATATCTACTATTCCGTCCACCGTTCTATGGTCCCATGCTCTTGCTCGAGCTTATAAACAGTCACCTTTGAAACTCCCTCGACATCGAAAATCGAATCTGGGATTTCATTCTAGACATCATCGTTATTAGAATTCTATGCTTGCATCGCAACCATCCTCGAATAGTAATACGACCCTCTATTGATAAGAAGGAATAAATATTCAATAAGTAGATAACCGACTTAGTTAGTCCATAATGATAAATTATACATCACCATGACCCGATTAGTGGTACTCAATCTCAACATCCATTCTAATACAACTCTCACGGTTGTAATTGGCTCATTATTCAAAGAATCATTAATGCATTACTATAGTCCACCACATACCTACTATAGTCATTCGTTTTCCTTGGATCTTAATAGTTAATCATACGGAGTCCATTCCTGCCGTACCGAAATCTTCTAGAGAGGAAACATAATCTCCATTCCATGATTCTTGAAGAACACTCACGGCTTTAACCGTCCTCACTGTATTCCTCTAGCACGAGCGCCGATAATTTTCGTCTTACACTCAAAGTGTCGGTCACCTCATTGGCCTTTCCTAATAGTAATAGTTCCTTATAATCAATGTCATTTTAACCACCTTCAACTAAATTTTCTACCTTATTTCAAAATACTGCTTGTGTGAAAATGCTCTTCCTTAAGCTTTGGTGAGAAAAAAAAATATATCATAATTTTCCCATAATTTATTTCCTCGGTCTTTGAATGTGAACATTGTCACGACTGACTCTCGTTCATACTTTGGACGTTGTTAGATATATTTGATAATGTCATGGCTAATATGTTTTATGTTTAGCTTTCAGATCTTACTTGAACAGGATAAATCAGTACTTAACTGTTGATCAGTACTTATACTGGAAGTCAGGACTTAAGGATATCAGTACTTATGTTATCAGGAGATAATCATCAGAAGGTAGATATCAGAACTTAAGTGCTGAAGGACAATCAGATAAGGACAGTAGTTGATTAAAGGAAAGAAGATCAAGATAAACATAAGAAGAGATATGCATGAAGAAGGAATTCCGTAAAGAATGGAATACTTGGAAGAAAAGATATCTGATTGATATATTTTAGGAAGCAAAATTATATTCCATATCAATTAGCGATTATCTTGTAACTGTGTAGTATATAAACACAGACATAGGGTTTACACTATAAGTATTATCATTATTAGAGAAGATTATTCATTGTAACCCTAGCAGCTCTCGTGATATTTGTTCATCACTGAGAGGTAACAGTTCCATACTGTAACAGAGTTTATTGTTTCAATAAAGTTTGTTTTCTGTTACTTAAGTTCTTAAAGTTCGATTTGAGTGTACTATACACTGTATTCACCCCCTCTACAGTGTGTGTGTGACCTAACAATTGGTATCAGAGCCTTTCTGTTAACATACATACAGTTAAAGATCCAAACACAATCATGTCGGACATAGAAACTCCAACTAAGCCTACCAAAACTGAGGAATCACCAAGGACACAAATTCAGAGTCGGTATGAGACCATCAGAGTTCCCATACTGAGACCATTTGAATATCCCATATGGAAGGTAAGGATGACCATGTTCCTGGAAGCAACAGATCCAGAATACCTTGATAGAATCAAGGAAGGCCCTCACAAACCAACCAAGCTTGTTGTTGCAGTTGCAGGTGAAGCAGCAAAGACCGTACCAAAAGATAAGAGTGATTATACTGCTGAAGACATAGCATCAATTGCTAAGGATGCTAAGGTACGACACTTACTGCATAGCGCCATTGATAATGTAATGTCAAACAGGGTAATCAACTGCAAGACTGCTAAGGAGATAAGGGATGCTCTGGAAACAAGGTGTCAGGGAACTGATACAATTAAGAAAAACAGGAAGACAATACTCACTCAAGAGTATGAACACTTTGACTCAAAGACTAATGAGTCATTGAATGATTTATATGATAGATTTGTCAAACTTTTGAATGATTTGTCATTGGTTGATAAAGAGTATTATCTTGAAGATTCAAACCTAAAGTTCCTGTTAGCTCTTCCTGAATGCTGGGATTTGAAGGCAACGACAATAAGAGACAACTACAATCTTGATGAAACAACTCTTGACGAAATCTATGGAATGCTCAAGACTCATGAGCTGGAGATGGAACAAAGAAGCAAGAGGAAAGGAGGAAAGTCAAGGACAGTTGCTCTTAAGGCTGAAAAAGAATTCCCCAAAGCAGCTTCCTTAAAGAAAGACAAGGGTAAAGCTCTTTTCATAAAGTCTGATACTGAGTCATCAAGTTCTGAGAGTGATGATGACTCAGATTCTGAAAGCTTGCCTGAGACTGATACTGATGAGGAGATGATGAAGCTGTGTGCTCTTATGGTGAAAGGAATCACAAAGATCGCATACAGGAAGTTCAGGAAGGGAAAGAAGTTTTCCAGGAAAGGCATAAGTTCTAATAAGAAGAATTTCAGAAGATCTGAAGGCAGAGGAGGAAAGTCTGACAGAGGAGATTACACCAATGTTAAATTCTATAACTGTGGTGAGAAAGGCCACATATCTCCTGACTGCAAGAAGGTAAAGGGTGACAAAGGCAAGGCTCTAGTCACAAAGCAGAAAAGCTGGACAGACACCTCGGACTCTGAAAGTGAGGAAAACTATGCATTGATGGCAAATGCTGATAAAGAAAGTGCTGAGAGCAGTTCTGAAGCTGCTGAAACAAAGGTACCTCAGACTACTTATGCTTTTCATACTGATGATATTAATGATTTGAAAAGATATCTTAAAACCATGTTTGTTAGTTATAGAGATCAAACTTTATCATGTGAAAGATTAACTTCTGAAAATCTTGCATTTAAGAAAAGAAATGATTTCTTAGAAAAAGAGTTAGTCATGTTCCATCAAACTCAGAAGGATAGAGATGATGCTTTTTATGTTAGGAATGAAGTGCTAAAATTAAATGAATCTCTAAAAACTGAGTTAGAAAAGGAAAGAGAGATTATCAGGACTTGGACTAACTCTGGCAAAACAACTCAAAATTTGTTAAGTAGTGGAAACTGGAAAGAGGGCTTAGGTTATGGAGAAGATAAGAAAGATAAAGGAACTGAAGAAATTAAGTTTGTTGATAAGCAAAAGCCAAAGTTAAAACCTGTTAAGTTTGTAACTGTAAAGTCTGAAAATGAAAAATCAGAAGTTACAAAGAAATTAACTTCTGACAAACTAAAACAGGAAAAGACAGCTGAAGTGAACATAGGCTTAATGACAAAGAAGCAGCTTAAGCATAAGCTGAAAGATGTCAAGAATGCAAACAAGGTAAAATCACCTAGGAAAAATAGGAATGGAAAGGAAGGTGTGAATAAAAGCAATAATTATAAACCTGTTCCTGATGCTTCTAGGAAAACATGTCATAACTGTGGAAGTTCTAACCATCTGGCTTCTTTTTGCAGGAAGAATAAGAATATTAACTCCTTACCTTCAAAGTCAGGAGTTAAGAGTCAGTCTATTAGATATAAACCATAAAATCCTTGTTTTCATTGTGGTAGTTTATGGCATTCCATTTATACTTGTAAGGAATATCATAGTTTGTACTATGATTATTATCAAATAAAACCTTCTTTGAAGAAAGTTTCCATTGTTCCTTCTAGTGTAAATTCTGATTCAAAGTCTGATAGTGTAAGTTCTGATAAGAAAAATGTTAACATAAACTCTGATGCTAAATCCGCTGCAAATGTTAACAAACTTAATAAGGCCAAAGGATCCAAGCAAGTCTGGGTCCTTAAAATTAATAATTAGTGGTCTTTGTGATTGCAGGGCAACAGGAAAAATATTCTAGTTCTGGACAGTGGATGTTCAGGACATATGACTGGAAATAAGGCCCTGCTATCAGACTTTGTGGAGAAAGCTGGCCCAAGTGTTTCTTATAGAGATGGCAACATTGGAAAAACATTGGGATATGGCAATATCAATCTTGGAAATGTCATAATTAAACAAGTAGCTCTAGTCTCAGGACTTAAACACAACCTACTGAGTATAAGTCAAATCTGTGACAGAGGTTATCATGTTGATTTCTTTGAAGAACACTGTGAAATTGTGAGTAAATCTAAAGGCAAAGTTGTTCTGAAAGGATACAGGCATGGTAACATTTATGAAGCTAAGCTTTCAACAAGTACTGATGGTTCTGCAATCTGTCTGATGAGTAGAGCATCAATTGAAGAAAGCTGGAATTGGCATAAGAAACTCTCTCATTTAAATTTCAACAATATAAATGAACTGGTCAAGAAAGATCTTGTGAGAGGATTGCCAAACACAGTATTTGCTCCTGATGGTCTTTGTGATTCATGTCAGAAAGCCAAACAAAGAAAATCTTCATTCAAGAGCAAGACCGTGTCATCAATTCTTGAGCCTTATCATCTTCTACATGTTGATCTATTTGGTCCAGTAAATATCATGTCTATTGCAAAGAATAAGTATGCGTTGGTCATAGTGGATGAGTTCACCAGATACACATGGGTGTATTACTTGCATACAAAAAGTGAAACTGCATCAACCTTGATTGATCATATCAAACATCTGGATAAAATGGTCAAAGACTCTGTGAAAGTTTTAAGGAGTGATAATGGCACTGAGTTCAAGAATTTGATAATGGAAGAGTTCTGCAAAAGCCATGGAATAAAGAAGGAATTTTCTGCTCCTGGAACTCCACAGCAAAATGGAGTTGTTGAAAGGAAGAATAGAACTCTCATTGAAGCTGCACGTACAATGCTTGAAGAAGCAAAGCTTCCAACCTATTTCTGGGCTGAAGCTGTGCAGACTGCTTGTTTTACTCAAAATGCAACACTCATTAACAAGCATGGAAAAACACCATATGAGATGGTGAAGAAAAAGAAGCCAAATCTGAAATATTTTCATGTATTTGGATGCAAGTGTTTTGTTCTCAAGACTCATCCTGAACAGCTATCAAAGTTTGATCTAAAAGCTGATGAAGGAATCTTTGTTGGATATCCACTTTCCACAAAAGCCTTCAGAGTCTATAATTTGAGAACAAAAGTGGTCATGGAATCTAATGTCTCTTTTGATGACAAAAAGATTACTGGTCCTGAAGATTTCATTGACCATGATCAGCTGAGATTTGAAAATGAAGCCTCAAATTCTGATACAGAAAATCAGTCTAAGTCCTGATACTGTAAACTCTGATGGATTAAACTCTGATGTTATTGAAACTGTGGAGACTACGTCAAAGGAAGATGCACCTATGCAGGGGGAGCATACTCAAGATCCTACCACATCTCAAGAAATATCAGAACATGCATCTGGTTCTTCAAGTTCTGATTCGTCAAGTTCTGATAAGCCAAGTTCTGATAGTGCTGAAAATCTAAATACTGAAGAATCCAACTCAGAGAGCATAGTTTCAGGGGGAGCATCAGAAAATGAAAATGAAAATTGCATGGATCATGGGGGAGCATCAAGTTCTAGAGAAAACCTTCCATCTGCAAGGAAGTGGACAAAATCACATACACCTGATTTGATAATTGGAAATCCTGATGCAGGTGTCAGAACTAGAACAGGTACTTCAAATGAATGTCTTTACAATTCTTTTCTCTCTCAGACTGAGCCAAAGAAAGTGGAAGAAGCTCTTCAAGATGCTGATTGGGTGCAAGCAATGCAGGAAGAGTTGAATGAATTTGAAAGAAATAAAGTTCGGACCCTAGTGCCAAGACCAAAGAATAGATCTGTTATTGGTACAAAGTGGGTATTCAGAAACAAAACTGACAGTGATGTCATAATTACAAGGAATAAGGCAAGGCTGGTTGCAAAAGGATATTCTCAACATGAGGGAATTGATTATGATGAAACATTTGCACCAGTTGCTTGGTTAGAAGCCATAAGGATATTCTTGGCTTATGCTGCTCACAAAAAGTTTATTGTCTTTCAAATGGATGTGAAAAGTGCTTTTCTCAATGGAGAATTGGAGGAGGAGGTATATGTTGAACAACCTCCAGGTTTTGTAGATACCAAACATCCAGATTATGTCTACATGCTTGATAAAGCACTTTATGGACTTAAGCAAGCTCCTAGAGCATGGTATGAGACTTTAGCTCAGTTTCTTCTGGAAAGTGGATTCAACAGAGGGACAATAGACAAAACACTGTTCTACCTCAACCATGGAAAGGACTTACTTCTGGTCCAGATTTATGTTGATGATATCATTTTTGGATCTACAAATGACAAACTTTGCAAAAAGTTTGCCAAACTAATGCAGTCAAGATATCAGATGAGTATGATGGGGGAACTTAGCTATTTTCTGGGCCTTCAAGTCAAGCAGAATGAGGAAGGCACTTTTATTTGTCAAACCAAGTACACCAGAAACTTGCTGAAGAAATTTGGAATGCAAAATTGTTCCAGTGCATCCACTCCAATGGCCACTGCGACAAAACTGGATAAGGATACCGGTAAATCAGTAGATATTACTGACTACAGAGGTATGATTGGCTCTTTACTCTATCTCACTGCTAGTAGACCTGATATCATGTATGCTACCTGTCTTTGTGCAAGATTTCAAGCAGATCCAAGAGAACCTCACTTAACAGCTGTAAAAAGAATCTTTAAGTATCTTAAAGGAACAGCTGCTCTGGGATTATGTTATCCTAGAGAATCAGATTTTAAGCTAATAGGTTACTCAGATGCAGATTTTGCAGGTTGTAAAATTGACAGGAAAAGCACAAGTGGAAGCTGCCAATTTCTTGGAGGCAGATTGGTTTCTTGGTACAGCAAGAAACAAAAGTCAATTTCCACATCAACTGCAGAAGCAGAGTATATTGCTGCAGGAAGCTGTTGTGCACAGATTCTTTGGATGAAGAATCAGTTACTGGATTATGGGTTAACATATTTCAAAATCCCTAT
The DNA here is from genome assembly GCF_009905375.1 of Apium graveolens. Classification (NCBI taxonomy): domain Eukaryota; kingdom Viridiplantae; phylum Streptophyta; class Magnoliopsida; order Apiales; family Apiaceae; genus Apium; species Apium graveolens. Next base: position 31,794,385 of record NC_133652.1, read on the forward strand.
TTATTGTGATAATCAAAGTGTTATTGCTATGACAGGTAATCCAGTTCAACACTCTATGACAAAGCACATCAGCATCAGGTACCACTTCATCAGGGAACATGTGGATGAAGGTACAGTGGAATTGCATTTTGTTCCCACAGATCAACAACTAGCAGATATCTTCACAAAACCACTGTGTGAAGCTACTTTTACAAGATTGGTAAATGAACTTGGAATGGTTTCAGGTTCTTTCTCTAAATCTGCTTAGTCTTGTTCTGTGTTATCAGACTTTATGCTCAGTATTTACAGAATTAATCTCATTGTGTATTCTGTGCTTAATTGATAAATGTCCTTAAGTACTGACTGTTGTCTGATATATGTTTCTAAACTCTGATAAGTGATATGTCTGTTCAAGTACCTATTCAATCCTATGAGGATAACTGTGCTAGATACTGACCTAGTAGTCTTCAATAAACAAATGATTCCATGTAAGAAGTAATTATTTCAGTGGAAACCCTATGACACTAGCAAATTCTGATATTTGAGCTTAGTTAAGTTTACTTTGTATATCTTATTACTAAGTCACAAATTAGAATAATGTTACTCATCTGTTAAGTTCTGATACTAGTAAAACTGCTGAATGTACTAAGTGCTGATAAACCTCACTTATCAAAAGAAAAAGCAAAAAGATCAAAGAATAAAATCAGGTACTCCTTTGAGATCTAGAGTAAAAATGTGGAAGGGACGACCCAAGTGCATTGATGGTATTAAGTAAATATGCATTAGAAAAGCAAAATATTTTCTTGGTGACTTTTCACACTCTATGATTACTGGAGAAATACTCTGATAATAGCATAAATTCTGATAAACAGTCGTGACTCACTTACACTGAGAAGCCACTGTAAAATAGAATTTCAAAAGATGCATAAAATTAGCACAAAACAGTTGAGATGGACTCAAGCATGAACTCATTCATCAGTAGGTTTCAGGACAATGACAGCTCTTTAGCAAAATTTTAGTTATGCCTTATTTCTAAGATGTACTGAAGTGAATCAGACTTTACTCTTTGTCTGTTATTTAACTTAATGCACACACTAATCACTCCATATGAATGATGAAAATTTCTGTGGTGGTCTATGTTATTTTAGATAAACAGTCATTGTGTCATTATTGCACAAATTCTGAGGACAAGTTCTAGTTACACGTTCTGATGATTAAGTTCTGAAGTCTATAACTCAGAACTTGTATGAGGATTTACTAAGATGGGCATTCTTTTTTTTCGAGTTAAGAAATTATGTTCTGATGACTGTTAAGTTCTGGTATAGGTCTAAGTTCTGATTTCTCAGTCTAATCCTTTACTTGGCTTATCTGTGAATAAAATTTGATAACGGTCTCAGTTCGAACCAGAATATGTTGAAGTGGAAGATTAATAGTCACTATGATTAGGATTAATGGTATTCGTACTTGAACAGTCCATTGTTTCTTGTTTCTTGTGCATTTTAAACCATGATTCCTCTTTCCAATGAATGTTATTCTTTTTCAAAGTCTAGGGAGACGAGGTAGAATTAATTCTACCTGTCAGCATTCAATTTCTTTGCGTCTCCTGGCATTCTCTTGCCTATATAAGCAGCCACTTCACATCAGTCTTTCCATCAAATTCTTCTCACACACTTATCTTCATACTTCTTCTTTCAAAAACACAATGGTCAGATACAACATGTTTTTGAACTACCAAAACTTCAATATGGAGCTAAGCTGTGCCGAGTGGCAGCAGGAATGGCATGTCACAGCCATTCCTGAGGAGATATGGGACTCTGTCCCACAGGAGGTACTGACACACCTTCTGTTCTTCTATATGGACTTCCATCGCCATCTGGAGCGATTGGAGGAGGAAAGGCTGGAAGCTCTCCGCCAGCAAGAGCGAATCATCAGACTCGTCATTCTGTTTGTCGAGAGTAGGAAGAAGAAGATGACTTAATCTCGTCTTCTTCCTATTTTTCTTCATCATCAGCTTTGTCAGGCTTCTTAGCTAGGACTAAGGCTGTTGATTTTAGGTTTAGAAGCTTAGGGAAAATCTTGTATAAGTATTGATGTAATTTCCATTTCATGAATGTATTGTCTTGATATATTAATGAAAGTTGTTTTTACTTCAAGATTTTGTCTCTGAGTTATTTTATCTTGTGTTGATAAATCCTGATTGATATTCTGATGACCATATAAATTTTGTTTTATATTAAGTTCTGATTCATTTTCAGCACTTACTTATCTAATTTATCTTGGTCATTTTCATGTGATGTATTTTCAGAATATCACTGATACAGTGAAAAATAATTCAATCAGTGATAACGGTTTAAATTTTGAATTAAAACTGTTTCTCTTGATAAATGGAACGGTTTTTCCTTGAAACTAGGCAAATGGGTAAGTAATGATTCCTGTTTTCTCGAGCCCAGTAACTGTCCGTTATTACTGCATGTCTGACAGGTGTCCAACGGTAACATTTTTGTTCAGAGTATAAGTACAACAAAGAGAAGATTTCTTTAATCTTTTATTCTCTTCATATTTTATCTCTCTCCTTACTTTTACTCTCTTTCTCTTTATTTCTCACGTTGGTTTTTCCTACAGACATTAACTCAAACACCTAACAGGCATACTTGAATCTCATTTTTTTTTCACATGGCACCAAAGGATTTAATCATTGATGGAGCTAAGTTTGTCCCCAACAACTATGCTGCAGTTCTTGATCACACTGAAGCTCCATCTGAATTGCACTTTATGCAAGATCTTCTTGCACATAGTGAGGTTGGGTATGCATTAACACAGCCTGAATTCTTTTCAAGCCAACAAGTTCTGAGGTTTTGGAGGACTGGACTTTTTGATGATGGTGGTCAATGTGGAACTCCCAGTATTATCTTCCAAGTGGGTGAATCATCTTTTGTAGTCACTCCTGGTACTGTACGCAGGGCTTTACATCTTCCAGAAGATTGTACTTTCTCAATTCCAGAGGACTCAGTCCTTCGGGAGTTAATGGCTGAATTGGGATATGAAAAGAGTCTGACGAAACTTGGACAGTTGAAATGGGCTAATATCTGAAGAGAATGGAGTTTCTTCTTTGATTGCATCACCAAAGCTTTTGGGAACAAATGTTCAAATTTTGATGCTATCCCAATTCTGAGTCAGCACATAGGGTATGCTATTATTCATCAAACTCATTTTGATTTTGCAACTGGAATAATTGGTTTATTGGGGATAGGATGACAGAGAATCGAGATGTTATTTATTTTGCTAGATTCTGTCAACTTATTTACACTTATTGTACTGATGAACCTCATTTAGTCAGCACTCAAACCCCACATTTTAAGGTTGCAAAACGATACTTTAATGACCTGGTAAATGCTGATACTAAGAAAAAAGTGGTTAGACCATTACAGATTCCTAAGTCTGTAAAACAGATCCTGGTAAATGCTGATCCTGATACTTATAGATCTGTTTACTCTGATGTCCAACCAACTCCAAACACCCAATATCCATCAACCTCAGTACCTACCTCTCATTCTACTCAACCTACCCTCAGAACATATCTCAAATCCTATCTCTCCACTTCACAGCCTGCTCGACCTTCATCTTCAGCACCTACTGTGAAATCTTCATCTTCCAAGCCAAAGAGGACAAAGAATGTTCCTCAAACATCTCAAAAGAGAAGGAGGATTACATTGAGCGATGAATCTGATTCTGAGGAACCGGTTCCTGCTAGAGAACCTGTTGTATCTGAAGCTGAGAAAGAGATTTCTCAGAAGGATTCTGAAATTGGGGGTTCTAGGCTTCTCAAGAGGCTTAGACGAATGACAGTTCCTGAAACTCCCAAGGAATCCAAATCAACAAGGAAGTACAAGAAACAGAGGGCACAAAGGCCAGTTTCAGATGATGAAGAGGAAGCAGCTAAGGAAGGGGATCAGGAATCTCTGATCTCACAAGATAAGGAATTTGCTCCAGTCACTTCTTCTCCATCAACTCCATCTCAGGAAGCTGTATCTGACAAGGCTAACTCACCATCTGTGTCTCTTGTTGATCCAGGCACAAGTGCTGATATTGATGTTCAACACTTGGTTGTGTCTGAAGTATTTCTCTTAGAAGCTCCAACAGCAAATAATCCTTCCACAACACCTGTTACTGATGCTGTTCAAACTCCAGAGTTATCAACAACACCTTCTCTGCATCAAGATGCTAATGATCAGACTTTAGGTGAGCATCAGGATATGGCTGTTGATCAGAACTTAGTATCAGATCAGCAATTAGAGGATGCTGAAGCCTCCATTGCTACTCACACTGTTGTCTTATCAGAAGATACTGATTCTTTAAGTTCTGATGCTGCCAATGCTGGAGATACTGGTGATGCTGCTCCAACTGTAGATGCTGATGAAGCAGGTCCTTCAGGACATACTTCTCAACAGACTCTTCCTAAGTCTGAACTGGTAAAGAAGTTTATTACCGGGGCTGCACCAGTACCTTGGAGTGAAACTCCTGCAGGTCATGAGTGGACTAAGGAATGGAACTCAGTTTCATGTGTTCCAACTGCAATACATCTTGCTGAGCACTTGACTAAAGCTGATGAAATATTAAATTCTGATGATTTAAAAACCCAGCTTAGAGTCACTGCATTGAGTACTAAACATCTACAAGGTCTTCATTCAACTACTCATGCAGAGCTACACAAGATTTAGGAGAACTTTCTCAAACAAGAACAAGTTTGGAAAATTGATAAGAAAAAGTTCTTTCAACCTACCATTGACAGGATTGCTTATATTGAGAAAACTCAAGAGAAACAACAAGCTCAGATTGATGACATTCTGACAAATCAAGCTTCTCAGCAATCGCAACTTACTGAAATCCAATCCTCAGTGGAATTACTTATCTCTCTTTTACTACCTGCTGATGCCAAAAAGGGGGAGAAGGTAATTAAGTCCAAATGCAACACTAACAAGACACTGCAAGGAAAGGATGATGGAAATGATGATCAAGGATACTCTGGAATGGGTAGCGGTCATAGTCAAGGTAGAAGGTTTACATCAAGACAAGCTAGTCACAGGACAAGTTCTGATACTGGGAAAAGAATAAGTTCTGCTGTTGGTAAAAGGATAAGTTATGATGAACTTCTATATCTTGATGAGGAAATGTCAAGACAGTTATTTCTTCAAGAAAATCCAGGAATGGACTTGGAAAGTTTAAAGGAAGAAGAAGCTAGACTTAAATCAGAGAAAGTCACATCTAAATCTGAAGCTTCTGGTAAAAATTCACTTCCAAAACTCAAAGGCATTGTGATCAAAGAAAGGACACATACTGAAGCAACGTTGGCTAGATCACAACCACAGATAGATCCAAGATCCAAGGGTAGAGAAAAGGTTGGTGAACCTATCAAGGTTTATGTACCTCCTGAGGAAGAAGAAATTACTGATGAAAAGGATGATCTTGCTCTGACTTCAAGAAAAGTTCTTAAAACAACCTCTGACATGGCTCAAGTTGTTCAGAGTCAAGAAATTGTAAGTTCTGATATTCAGAAGAAGCAAGTAACCTCTGACAGAGCTCAAGTTAACTTGATATCAGAAAATAGATCAAAGACACTCTTACCAGGATTCACTAAAGCAAAACAGACTCAATCTTTGAAGACTACTGCAAGTGGTTTTGAAGCAAGAGTAGTTACTGGAAAGGAAGCTAGAGATAAAACTGGGTTGGGAAGTGCTGATGAAAGAAGAGTACACAACACTACCAATGATCCAACTTCCTTGAGTGAACCAGGTATTGGAGCAACTCCTGAGAGATTGAATCAACTGGAATCTGTACATATGGTTTACCATACCTACTTGAAAGAATACATCATGTTGTATTTCATGACAGATGGTAGGGTTTATTATATAAGACAAAATGCCATTCCATTGAAGTATTTTGAAGAATTGGAGCATGTACTTTTCTTACTTCAAGTGGATGACAGAATAACAGAGACTGCTGCAACCTACTTAAAAGAACAGATTCAGAGACAGAAAAGGCTTTATTCTGTTAAGTCTGACAGCATATATGTTCCAAAGTACAGAGATCACAATGGTGATATTGTTGATATGAAGCCTAATACTGCACAGATTAGAACATATCTTGGTATTAAGGGACTTGAATTCAATCCGGAGTCTGACAAAGCTTATGTCATAAGACTAGATCAGGAGTTGAGAAAAGCAAAGATCAATGATCTCAGAGCTGCAATCTTTCAAACTGGTGAAGATACTGCAGAGCTTAAAGATGTCAAAAGGAGAATGATTGATGAACTAAGATATGCTGAGAAATGTTTGTTGAAGAACTATCTCAGAACAACTCCTGACATCAGAGAGATCAGAAAATGATGAAGCCAAGTCGAAGATCTACAACTGCTTAAATACTGATATTTATACAGACTGAAGTTGTTATCAGAAGTTGAAATTGGTAAAAGCTTTAAGGACTGTAAGTTGTAGTTATCTAGTCTAATTCTCATGCATTTGTACTTAATGTTTTTGACATCATCAAATATCTGTTAAACTTGTATATTATGTTAATTTAAAAGTTGGGAGAGATTGTTAGATATATTTGATAATGTCATGGCTAATATGTTTTATGTTTAGCTTTCAGATCTTACTTGAACAGGATAAATCAGTACTTAACTGTTGATCAGTACTTATATTGGAAGTCAGGACTTAAGGATATCAGTACTTATGTTATCAGGAGATAATCATCAGAAGGTAGATATCAGAATTTAAGTGCTGAAGGACAATCAGATAAGGACAATAGCTGATTAAAGGAAAGAAGATCAAGATAAACATAAGAAGAGATATGCATGAAGAAGGAATTCCGTAAAGAATGGAATACTTGGAAGAAAAGATATCTGATTGATATATTTTAGGAAGCAGAATTATATTCCATATCAATTAGCGATTATCTTGTAACTGTGTAGTATATAAACACAGACATAGGGTTTACACTATAAGTGTTATCATTATTAGAGAAGATTATTCATTGTAACCCTAGCAGCTCTCGTGATATTTGTTCATCACTGAGAGGTAACAGTTCCATACTGTAACAGAGTTTATTATTTCAATAAAGTTTGTTTTCTGTTACTTAAGTTCTTAAAGTTCGATTTGAGTGTACTATACACTGTATTCACCCCCTCTACAGTGTGTGTGTGACCTAACAGACGTCTCTTATCTTCGGTACTTCTCGTTGTCACCAATCTCGACCCTCATTGGGTCGATCTATATTTTCTTATGGTTCAATACGTGCCCACCTGGAATTATTATAATTACGCCATATTTCCTTTATCAAAATTTCTATTCTTGAGAACTTTGAAAATTACCTTTCTCCTTGTAAAACCTCTAAGGTTATCCTTGAATCGTTCCTCCTGTATTCCCTAGATACAGGGTATATCAAAATACCATTTACTAATACTAGAACCATTGTCTATGTACTTCTGAAAAATTTCTCTACTGATCTTTAAAGGTTGTTGTTACCTTAGTCCTTGGTTCCATACTACCCAAACTCATAATGTCCCTATTAAGGGTGAAATGCCATCCTTTATGCATCCCCCGTGGTTCATCTCAAGCTATTGAGGTTATGTCCTTAATTCCACCTTTTAAAAAGGTACTTGTATCCTTACATGGATAAATCAAGTCATATATCCCTGATAAGGGTATCTTATTCAATCATTCCTATCTCGATAGTATATGCCTAATTTCACAATACCATATGTATTCAATGTGAACTTCTTTTTTTTACTAAATCCTCATTTACTTTTGTTGTTTATCTCAACAGTCATCTCAATGTTGAGATATCTTCTATACTTGGTGTCTTCCTTTTTGGGTATCAATTCACATGCGTTACTTACACTTCACATTCTTGAAGGTCACTTCCTTCATCCAATTTTCCTAATTTCTTACTTTCTTGTCTCCTCAGTCTATCCGCGTCTCATTATTTATCCTTCGAACTATCTCAAGGTTTCCTCGAATCCTCTCAACTTAAAGGGGATAAAATATATGTATCTCTTATGCCTTCAACCGTCAACTTTAACTCATGGTGAATCACCCTCATCCTGACGATCATATACTTTTCTATTTCTATTACTATGAGTCTTTAGGGTTTCCTCAAACCCAACTCCCTTATCATTCCTCAAACTCTATTGCCTTTATATTCCTTTCCACTTCAGTTTCTTTTTATTTTCCTTTCTCTTACAATCATTTCATGAACCCGCTAATCATTTACTTCAAACATCAAGTCGTTCTGGTATTTGTGTCCTCAGGATGAATCTTGCTAACTATTATAACTTAGATTCATAACTCATCATACTCGTCCACCTTTGTTCTGGCTCTAAAGCTTTTACACTATCTCTATAACCTTGGGAAGTACTTTCCCGAAAACAATTGACTGAACTTTAATCGGTTTATTATAACCTCTGGCCCCGTGTCTTTCTTCGCCTTTCACCAGCGAGTGGCCTCTCTCTTAGGAAGGTAAGTGACAAAAATAGTCTGTTGCGCTTCATCAATCATTTAGAATATAAAATCATTCATCTATTTTCTTTGGCCAAGCTCTTGCCTCGGCTAGGTCAGCTTGTTCCTTGGAACTCTGAGAGCTTAGTCACTTAAAGGTCCTAAAAGAATTTCCCACCGCATTGTTTCCTCAGGGTGGTGTTTGGGAATAAAAGTATAATTTTTGTTTAGGCAGGTCCATGAATTTCCCCATAGGAGTACCATCCCGGTTCACCCTATCTTGCTCGACTTCTGTTTTCTCAGTATGAAAAGTTTCATCCTTCTCCCATAATCAGGGTTATCTTATACGTTAAAATCCTTGTTTTCCATTTCATTATGTTATGGGTTCTTTCTTTCTTGATGGCGACCTCCCTGACTATCACATTCAGGGTTTGCCCAAAATCTTATTCCTCGAACTATGGCTTTCATCTAAGATCTCGTCCTTAAGCTCTTGAACGTTTGGAACCCAAATTCTGTAGGAATACCTCATTATTCCCTTATTATCTTTCTCGGTATTAATCTCTTCTCTATTTGTTGGCTCTCTGCCTTCATTCATCAATTTTTCTTGGCACAATATGATCTTTTCCAATAATTCGGGTTGTATTGCAATCTCAAACAGCTTTTCGGTACCAGCTCCGGTTACCTTCACTTCTATTTCCATTTTCTCAAAATCTCGTATCAACTCTCCCAAAGACATTTTCATCTTGAGTCTCTTCTTTATACTAAGGGCATTTAGCCACCATTTTGACTTTCCCTGGATGATAAAGAATCTCATAATCGTAATCCTTGATTAGCTCTAACCACCTCTTCTGGCGCATGTTGAGCTCTTTCTGCGAGAAAATGCACTAGAGCACTTATGGCTTATGTAAATCTCGCACTTCTCTCCATACAAGTAGTGCCTCCAATCTTTAGGGAAAAACTATTGCCACGAGCCCAAGCTCATGGGTGGGGACATCGAATTTTATATTCCCTTAATTTCCTTGATGCGTACGCGATTACCTTGTTGTGCTGTATAAGAAGCACCCTAATTCCTTACGCAAAGCGTCACTACACATCACAAAATCTCCTTTTCCATCCGGCAACGCCAAAATAGGGGTCGTCCCAACCTTCGCTTTAGTTCTTAAAAGCTGCTCTCGTATTTCTCTGTCCATTCGAACCTCTCAGTCTTACAAGTAAGTCGCGTTAAAGGGGCTACTATCTTTATAAACTTGAACGAACCTCCGGTAGTGATCGACCAATCCTACCTCTGGTAGTCGACCTAACCATGGTCATCAATTCATCAGTGGTCCTTTATTCATTCTTGTCAGGATCCTCCATGGGATCCTCCTCAGCAACTATCCCTTCTAGGACAACATCCTCAACTGCTACATCCTTAATATGAACATCATCCGGTCCCTTGTTAGGACGCTCTATCGGATCCACAATCTAATCTCCAATAAGTAATAAAACATCATCGCACTATTACTCCTCAACCTCAGGGTTCAGAGTCCCGCTACCATATACGATAACGAACTACGCTCCTATCACAATATTTATAAGGGTTCCCGTAAGGGTTTTAACTGTCAGTACTACGTTAGGTAGTCCGACTATGAACTTGGCAAGAGTTCTTATTATCTTAGTGAACTTATTATTTTAATGTCACATCATCTCTGAGGTTTATAACGCTTAGCTCTGATACCATTTCTGTAACACCCCCAAATCCGGGGTCGGGGATTCGGGTTATCACGAGTTCCATTTCCCTTATCCATACTTAATCTTAACAGTCAACCAACTACTGCATACTGTGACCCCACAATATACACACACACACACCACAAGTTATAGTCTCAGAGATGAATACCAAAATAACACAAGTCATTTTATTCCACAATTATAAACCATTTCACCTTAAAAAGGGTTTCTGAATAATTTACATATTCTTTTCCATTATTACAATTCATAAATATACATAGTCCGGTACATCAAAAGTTGAAAGCCTAGCCTATTGGTAGATCCTACCTCAGCTACAATGGCATCAACGCCTACAGGAAACTAGGGAATGTTTCATATCCGCTCACGAATTGGGAGCTTGGTCTTGTTCATCTTGTTTATCTGTTGTTGTGTGATGAAAGAAGAAAGCAAGGGTGAGCAACAAGCCCACCAAAATAATATGTATAATAATTAACAATATATGAGCATTCTCATAGTACTCATGAAAGTCTTGGTCAAGAAGAATTGAACCAAGTTGATATCTTAACGCGACCAAGTCACAAAATATTCAGTATATATGTATATATACTTTTCAAAATCTTGGAAGTCCTCTTCCATGCATAATATACACAGAGTTCCAGTTTATAACTGTATAAAAATATCTTTATAAGGTGATCTCATATATCTAACCTCGTCTCAATGTTTTTGTGAAAATCTTTGGCATGCATAAGATAATCATTAACCAGATATAAGTTGAAAAGATGAAGTTACAAGATACTCCAATATACTTATATCTTTTCCGAATACTACTTGAACTACCACCGTTCAAGGTATAATCAGTTTCAAAAGTTCATTACATAGATGAGACTACAAGATAAGATTTGAATAGATTCAATCTTTGAAATATCATTCAAAATAAATGAAGTTACGAGATACTTCATTAAGTCCCGATATATATATACACCTATATATATCTCATACTTTCCTTGGAAACCTCTGTTATGAAAAGTATAAACAGAGTTATAATATCCAATGAATTTGGAAAGAAGAAAACCTTGGCATAAACCTGATATCTTGCTGATCAGGAAAAGATACCAATAAGTAACCTTTTCTACTAGTAGATGGACGAATTCCCCACTGGTCATCACCCTGGCCGCATTAGGACCTATGCTGGACTGCCACTCAGCCACTTACGCATTGATGGACTCCCACTGAGCCACTTACACTTTCATGGACGCCCACTGAACATATGTTGCTTATGCCGACTCAAATAGATGGACTTACTTCCCGAACGTTGGGCAAGTAATCAAAATGTTTTCTCAAAACAGCAACCTTATTGCGAATATAAAATACACCACAGAGCCAGATCCCTCAGGTTTTGAGCGAGTATTTAAATCCCCTTTTAAAGGAAGATCTGAAATATAAAATGAGTTTTGGGATCCGCTCTAACTTTTAAAATCATTTTGAAGACTCGAAAACATTTTTAAGAATGTTTAGAATAATGCTGATTTAATAAAATAAATTAGTCCCGATATGTTGGAGAATATCTGAATATTATTATTTAAATAATATTCCCATAAAGGATAATCTCTATAAAAATAATTGAAGTAGAAGTTTTAAGACTCATACTTGAAATGAATAATAAATAAGCAAAGATATACTTATACGAAAGTACGATCTTTATTAGAATAATCAAAAATAAGTTTGATTATCGAAGCATTATTCTTTAATAAAATAAAGAATATTATTTAATAAAAGAAGTGGAGTCATAAGCCCTCGAATGAATATTCAAAATAATATTCATTAAATTAAATAAGCGGAGTCATAAGTCCTCAAATGAATATTCAAAATAAAATTCATTAAATAAAATAAAGTTATCGAATAAACCTTATTCGATTAATAGTTTTGAAAACTATATCTATATATATAAATATATATATATATATATATATATTATACTCGGGAACATCGACTCCCGGTTTAGAAAATGTTCACCTTTGGATCCCCTATACTAAGGGTATACGCAACTACTGCTTATCTTTAGCATAGGTATTATGCAACTTATAAGCATTTGAATCAACAATTAGATATCAAGATTACGAAATAGGCATGCATATAAACCATATCAGCATGCTCCAATATATCGCAAGATTTGCTAATAACCATCATGCATCTATCACAAGATAATGCATATACATATATACATCACAACAATAGTATAACGGGTAGAAAACTTGCCTGAGTGCTCCCGGACAGACTTAAGCTTAGAGTGGGTCCGATAACCTATGAACAATAACATAAGTCGGAATTAATCCCTGGTCGCTTAAGAAACTAGACTTTAACCAATTGAACCCTAACGTTCGCTTATGGTCACTCCTACGCTTAACGAATCACATAAGTCTTTTGAGTACCCTCGGCTCCACCATTTTTAATAAATTAACCATTAAGAATTTTAAGGCGATTCTTTTGCGAGTACTCTACCAACTGCCTAATCCACTTTATATAATTGTTTCATACTCCAATTAGTCATTTAAGGGCCTTAACCAAGGTTTCAAAGTAAGGCGAGGGGTAATGGTTCGTTCGTGAAATGTCGTTACCTAAAACGGTCGTTTCTCCTAAACCGTACATCGGATTCAAGCGAACCACATATCAAAACGAAGCTCGTAACATGAACTATCTAAAAATGGAAATGGTCAGAATCTTACAGTGAGTTCACAAGTCCTGAAGTTAAGAACAAAAACAGTCTAAGGTAAATCGGGCATTACGACGGCTATGTTTACGCGATTACCAAAGTTTATACCACTCCGATCAATCCACAATTCAACCCACAATCAACATTACAACCAAAATCCCTCCAAACCTCACCACATCAGTCCATTACTTCATGTTTTATCCAACTCATTCAATCACAACAAAAGCTACTAACCATACTAAGGTTCATTAACTAATAACCAAGATTCAACCATCAAAATCTCTACAAACTCAACCAAACTTTAAACAAACAAGCATCATGCTTCTCATATACTATATCAATCATAACCATTCCTAAATACCCAAAACTAAAGCTAGGGTTTGGAGTTTATACCTTCTTGAAGCTTCTTAACACAACACAAGAGCTTTGAATGCCTAAAAGAACCTTGATCCTTGCTTGTATAACCTTAAACTTTCATAAAAATTCAAGAAAACTAAAGTTATTTTTTGAAAGTTACTATTCACCATCTTCTTCCTTGAATTATTGGAAGAGATTGTGAAGTAAATGGAAGCTTAGATTCATGGGATAGCTATATCTATGTATAAGGAACCTTGGATAATTACCTCGTGATTTAACAATGCTTGGATCTTGGATTTTGATTTTTTTTCTCCTTGAAAATGAAGGAAGGCCGAGAGCTTTCTTCTTGAAATGGGAAAGTGAACTTCTCATTTTGTGTTTATGATATTTTGTTGGTTGGTTGCTTCCTTTGTTTGTTAATTACTTTTTACCATGGTAATTTTTGCATGGCCAAGAATCAACCAACAACACACTTCCTTTTTGTCATGCTTAGGTCATCATTCTTATGTCATCCAATTGCCACATGTCTTCTCCTTGTAGTGTGATGACATCATCATCCACTAACCTCTTTGATTAACCCTTAATTACTTGGCTAATGACCGGTTATTTGTTATACGGTTCGCTTAACTTTCGTCCTCGTTTATCATTTGAGAGATCATATCCACGATCTTATTACTTGGGTTCCCCTAAACCCCTCTCAATATTTTATATTCCTTTTATGATCCTCTCTTATAATCCTTGAATTAAAATCCTTTTAATCATGTTACCTTATATTCAATTCTTTCGGTATCTGGTGGATTTTCGGGAAAAATCAAAGTGTTCGAATTTGGATTCTGACGATCTTTACATACACTTATATACCATATAGAGTACTAATAAGATCTCAGAATATCAATAAAAGAACCCCTACATAGTGTGACATGAAAAGTTTTCTTATTCAGCATAATCAGCAAAATCACTATTCATAAGGGTTACAAAAAGTCCAAAATTTTTGGGGTTATTACAGATTTGACCTAACTTCTTTCAGTTCCTTCACAGAGTATCTCAATCTTTTCCCATATTTGCTTGGCAGTGTCACATTTGATAATGTTGTTGTACATCACATTGTCAAGTGACTCAATCAATATTAATTGCAGGCCACTATCCAGGGAAACTTTCTCCTTTTCAGGCTCAGTATACTCAGAAGGGTCTTTTGGAGCATAATGACCTGGAATGACCATATCACCATCTGTTGATTTTTCAACTCTAACCATAGGAGTGAAGGGCCCATTTTTGAGTATCTGAATATATAGTGGATTGGCCATCCTGATAAACAGCAATATTTTCTTTTTCCAAAGAGTGTAGTTAGCTTTGTCAAATGTAGGAATTTTGATGCTACTAATTTTCTATGTATTTATTCTTCCAAGATCTTTAATCTGTTTACTTTCAGATTTTACTCTGATACCACTTGTTAGGAAATGAATAACACACAGAGGGGGGGGGGGTGAATGTGTTTTACTGTTTTTAAGCTTTTCTTGAATCCTTTCGGCTTGGTTGAACAAAGTAAATTGAATCTTGTAATGAAATGTGTTACTGCAGAAATTAAAACATGCAAGAATAAGGAACACAGATCTTTTCAAAACTCACTTAATTTTGTATTAAAATTAAGAATATTTTGCTACAAAATTTCTAGGCTCTTTGGTGTTAAAGAGCTTAGCTTCTTTCTTGAGAGTGTTACAAGATACTATCTAAATTGTTACAACTGACTAAAGGACCAGTGTTAACTTTATAACTTAGTTAACTGCTGGTTTACGCAATGTACAATAAGACATACTATTAGCATTTCTAAACTGTCACTTGTCATTTCTATTTATAGAAAAGTAGATCTTCCATTTCTGGCTTAGCATATCTTGGTACCCCGCGTTCACTTTAATCTTCCTTTGTCAGTTAATCTTCACCATTGATCTTGCACATTTTTCAAGCTGCTTTTTGTAGACTTGTCAATCCAGCTGTTTGGATTGTTTGTTGATTGTTAATCTTGGATATTGAACTGATCTGCAACTTTGTATTTTGAGATTTTACCTCGAGATTTCCAGTTTAGGCCTATAGAAAACTTGACATCTCGATAAGTATATTGGCTTACCGAGATCTTTAGTACTCTATATTTAGTTTGGCTTGTAGAGGTCTTCAGTTCTCTATAAGAGAATTTAGGCTTTTTGAGATCTCTAGTCTTCACATCTTCACTTTGACTTATCGATAACTCTTAGTTCTCTAGTGGCTTCTTGACTTGTCGATATCTCAGAGTTCTATAGTCAAATTTAACTTGTCGATATCTCAGAGTTCTCTAGTAAATTTTAACTTATCGATATCTCTGAGTTCTTTAGTCAAATTTAACTTGTCGATATCTCAGAGTTCTCTAGTGAAATTTAACTTATTGATATCTCTGAGTTCTCTAGTGAATTTTGATTTATCGATATATCTGAGTTCTCTAGTGGAACTTGACTTATCGCTAACTCGGAGTTCTCTAATGAATGTTGAATTATCGATAACTCTGAGTTCTCTAGTGAAAAACTGACTTGTCGATATCTCCAATCTTCATGTCTTCAATTTGGTTTGTCGATATCTCTGAGTTCTCTATAAGCTTTCTAAGTTCTCTATAAGCCATTCTGGAGTTCTAGAATGACTTCTTTATAACATTAAATCTGTGACTTGTAGAGATCTTGACTTAGAGTATTTTTCCTAATACAGAATTATTCAACTCCAAGCTTCTTCATAATTCTTCTGAGGCATGATCTTCTTGATCTTCTTCCAGATAGAATTCTTAGGTTTGACACTGTTTATAGAATAAGGCTTCAGTCTGCTCCTTTGACATTTTTATAGACTTTAAGTGTTACAAGTACAAAATACAAATTAAGATAACAATACAACTTACTTAGGGTTGACAAAATGTCTTAGTCTTGTTAAAGTACCGGCATGTCTTTTACAACTTCTCTATAGGCCAAATTGACTTCTCTACAGGTAAAGTGACTTCTCTACAAGTAAGGAGACTTCTCTACATGCCAATTTGACTTCTCGATATAACTTGATCTGTGACTTCTTGACATTTGACTTGGAACATTTTTCAATCTACGACTTTATTCTCCACCAAGCAGTTCATCTTCATTCTGAGTCATGATCAGACTTGATATTCTTCCAGAGATTTATTCATAGCTTGTTGGCTATATACTGAAAAATACTCCAGTCTAGTCTATTTAAATAATTTTACAGACTCAAGAGATATCATTACAGATTACATAAAACTATAAGTCAACTAAATCTCAGGATTGTTAATGTGATTTAGTCTTGTTATGTTAAGGCATGTCTTGCACAATAAAGTCGAACCGCCGAAAAAATCGAAAAAAAGAGATTTAATAGGTTTAGTCTGGTCCAATTCGGTCGGTTTGATTTTTTTTTTGCTCAGCCTTAGCTACAGCGAGTTTCTATTTGAAAGAGTAGTGGTATTTACAAACCCAAAGTTTTCATATCAAAAAATAAAATGACATATTAAAAAAAATCTCCAAAAAAAGTCACTACTTTTTTACTAATTGCTCCCTCGTAAGTATAACGAGTATTAATTGGGAGATGGTCCTGACAACGGTTTGTCAAGGAACCGTTATGAAATAAACAAATTTTTAGCCGTTACATCAATCATTCAACACTTGTGATTAAAAAAAATAGCTACAAAGATCGTGGACATTGACCTAAATTAGACTTCTATTTAATAAGTGAAAATAGACCCTTTGCATTAACACTAATATGCGATTTCAGTTCCCAACCCCAGACAATATTCACGATCCGTGACGGGGCAAAAAGATAATTTTTCCGGACATGCGGTCCGTGCGACTATTTTTTAATCACAATTGTTGGATCAACCATCCAACGGCTAATCCCTGTAATTATTTTTGTAACCACAATAGTTGGATTAACCATCCAACAACTCAAAATTGTCGCATAACACGTCCCTAGCAAACATTTGGTAGGGACCTCATTTTTAATACTCCCTTCATCCCATTTTACTTGTCACATTTCCTTTTATAGAAGTCAAATTGACGAATTTTTAACCAAAGATTAAACTTTTAACCAAAGATTAAACATTACTCTTATATTATTTCAAAAAATTAAAATTTATATATTAAACTAGATTAAATCTATTTTCCGATGATGTAATTTTTTTTATTTCGTTCAATTATAAAATATTAATAAACTTTGGTCAAACTTTAATCAATTTGACCGGGTGAAAGTCAAATATGACAATTAAAATGGGACGGAGGGAGTAATGTATTATCAGTCTATTAGCAAAAACTAAATTTATGGTTTAGTTATAAAAAACTCTTTTGCATTAAAAAAAATAAAACACGGAAGTTCTTTTAACAAGTCCTGACTAATTAGCGATTTATGGAGGAGTCGTGGATCTCTGGTTAAACAATTTTGACACCTAGAACGTGCTTGTCGGTCATACAAACAATTTAGAAGTTTTAAATTCAATAAATCTAATTTTTGCATGACTTTTCTTTAAACATAATCGAACTAGCTAATTATTGATAGCGACATCATTATTATTTTAGTTCAAATGATAATATCTCATAGAAACTTTTTCATATATGTATAAAGCGTTCAGTGTAATTTTGTAAAAAGATCCCGACAAAATCGCAGTAATTATAAATTAGAAGATTTATTATATAAATAAATGAAGAAAAATATATATAACCTAGATCAATTCCAAATTTAGGAGGTGTATTCATTTCAGATTTTAAAGTATTGATAACAATTAATGGTTTTTAAAAAAATTTCGTTAATTTTACTTGTTCGTGGATTTTGACGGAGTTAATAAATAGATCTTGCATAGTTCTGATTTTGTGAAGTTTTCCGGAAATTCTTTAAAATTTCATATATTTTAAAGAGATTTCAAAAAATTAAAAATGAACTAGCAAATACATAAAAGTCCACCACCTTTTTCAAATAAAAAGAAATCTATGGAATTTTGAATAGCAGCAGATTTTGATGATTTTTTAAAAATTCAAATTGAATATCGCCAGATTTCAGCAGATTTTTTAAAATTTAAATTGAATACACTTAAATTTTTTTTAAAAAATTCTAATCTCTTTTTGAATACCATCAGATTTTAAAAAAAAATTCAAATTAAATACTTCTTAATTTTAAGAATCCAAAAAAATCTTTTCTTAATTTCAAACGTTTTATTCTTGTTACGTTATTTAGAAATAAGTAAATATTAATATAAATTTTATCACAAGAACCTAAGTTTTTTACTTTTTATTTATTTAATTAAATTAAATGCAGGTATATTTTTTGATCAAAGTAGGTCAAGGGTCAACGCTAGCTCCCCTGCCGGCATCAGCTAGTGTCTTTAGAAAAATGCATACACTTTTAACTCAAATCACATTATTCTTACACATACCTATCTATTTCTCCATCTTAGCACCAAAAACAAAAATAATCTATTTCTCCATCTTCCGGCACCGATGTCGGTGAGTAATTATACCCTCCTTAGCTTTGTATCTATATTTTTTATGCTGTATATATCTATTCCATCTGCATATCTATATATTGTTAGTTCCGATTAAGTTTGTTGTTGCTCGTATTAACTGCTGATATTGTAAACTAGGTATTAGTTTTATAGCTGCTCTGCTTATGAGATCTGTTTATTTATTTATTTATTATTATTATTATTATTATTTGTATCAGTTTTTTTTTTACCTGGTAAATGATGCTATTGCTTAGTTGCTGATATGTAACTGAATTGAACTCTAGTCTACTGGACACATATAGTTCTTAGAGTATGTTTGATATTAGGTTGTGTTTTGATTATGAGGAAAATGAGTAATTGATGATACGGTAATGTGTGTATTTTACTAGGTGTTTAAATATTTGGAATTTGAAAAATGGTAAGATGGTTAGATCGAGTGCATATTTCGTCAAATGTTCCCAATATCACAATGAATTTGAACGTGGATTTATTAGACACGCAGTTTTACCAATTTAAGTTGTTTATTTCCAATACATTGAAAAAGTTAGCTTCGGGTGCTTTCTCAATATTATATTCATTGTAATGTTGCATTGTTTGCTGCTTGGAATTCTCGATTCTCTGAAAGTTAATTGTTGAGTTATGGTAAGGTATATGCTGCCACTTTGTGTTGTGCGGCAATGTTTCTGTTTGGTATACTCGTATAAATATTATGTTAAACACTTCAACTTGATGAAATCAAATAGGTTTATTCATGTGTATTAATGATGTGAGGATTGAACAGGCCTTGTTTAGTTAATTGCACATACTTCATTCTACACCTCAAGTCGTGTCATCTTTGCAGATTAGAAGTGTAAAAGTCAGCAACGTTTCTCTAGGAGCCAGTCTGCAAGATGTTCAAGAGTTCTTTTCTTTCTCTGGTGATATCTTTTATGTTGAGATGCAAGGGTTAGTAAATTTGATGATTCAAATTCCTATTAAATCTTTCTAAGGTTCAGGGGGTGTTGTGACCTTAAACAATCATATGAAACATATGCAGTCATGATGAGCGATCTCAGGTAGCATTTGTCACCTTTAAGGATGCCGAAGGCGCAGAAACTGCAGTTCTCCTTTCGGTAATTACCAGTTTGATCATTCTTTTTTCAGAGCTTTAGCATTCTTACATTTTTTTCCAGTATGGTACTTTATTCGAAACACCTTTTGACATTGTCTATCATTCGGGAAAGGAACTCATTACATATTAAGATTTTAATGTATGTAGATAAGTTTATGTGCCAAATTGAGGTAGCATTATATCTTGAAGTCTGTTTCCGTCTCTTGTCCTTCATAGTTGAACACTTGAACCACCTCAAAGGGACATGTTTCTCTGAACAAACCAATGAAATTTGGATCTATGTCTAGCTTGCCTGGTTGGGACTTGGTAATATTGAAAAAAAAATGAAGACACTCTTGTATTAATTATAAGAGCACACACCACTTCCTAAGAGACAGATTTTGCCCCCTTCTTTTCATTTTGTTATTCAACAATTAATCTGGCAAGTTGTAAGGTATACATGTGATTGGACCTTTTTGGTTCCGGTATAGTTGCTTTTTGAAGTCTAGTTCACTTTAGTTGGAACTTCCTAAGATAGATACGTGTTTCAACATTTATGTATTTACGGAAGGGTACTTGTTACCTCATTTCAGGGGGCAACAATTGTTGATTCAACTGTTACTGTAGCTTTGGATCCTGATTACAAGCCTCCCGCTGCTGCTTTTGTTCCCCCTCCTGTAAGAACTATTTGCATCGTTAAATTTTTTTGTACTTAATAAGAATCCTAAGGTTAATCTTAGGAAAATTTCCTAAGGTAATGGTTGACTTGAGTCTATTATATTTAGGGCTTTTTTGAAAAATACCCAAGTCTAAAAACATTTTTGCAAAAATACTGTCATTTTTAAAAAAAAATTGCAAAAATACTTTTTAATTTGCAAAAATATTATTTTTCAAAAAAAATTGCAAAAATACGGTTTTTTGGCAACTAGAATCAACTGCATGCAACCTTTGACGAGTTTCTGCAATTACATGCAACCTTAAATCAACCAAAAAAACTTTATTCAACTAGTTGCATATCTGGTTGATTTTGGTATATTCCGTATTTTTGCAAAAAAAATCAGAAGATAGTAAAATCGCAAAAAAACTTAGAAAAATTAGTATTTTTGGTAAATTCTCTTATATTTATTATCAAATTGCTTACTTTCCTAATTCAAAGACATGTTAAATATATGGTAAGTAAATATTTAATAATTAATGATTATGGTTCCTTGTTTACATGTATTTGTGGTGATCTTAAGGAAAAGTATCCTAAGGTTAATCTTAGGATCCTTATTATCGTAAATGAATATATGTGGCCTATTAACCGTTCAACTTTTTTCAGGTAACAAAGAATATTACCCCAAAGAGTGGTGAATCTGCTATCAACAAGGCAGAAGATGTTGTTACTAGCATGCTTGCAAAGGGTTTTGTGTTAGGTAAAGATGCTGTTGGAAAAGCAAAAGCTATAGACGAGAAACATAAGTTGACTTCCACAGCATCTTCTAAAGTTTCCTCTCTTGACAAAAAAATTGGATTCACCGAGAAGTTAAGCATTGGCACATCTATTGTGACCGATAAAGTCAAGGAAGTGGATCAAAAGCTTCAAGTTTCTGACAAAGCAAAATCAGCATTTTCAGTTGCTGAACAGAAAGTAAGTAGTGCTGGTTCTGCTGTAATGAAGAATCGTTATGTGTTTAGTGGAGCAACATGGGTAACTGGTGCTTTTAACAAAGTTGCCAAGGCTGCTGGAGAAGTCGGGCAACATACTAAAGAGAAAGTGAGCATGGTTGAAGATGAGAAGAGAAGGAAGATGGTGGATGAGTATGCTCAAGTTCATTTATCAGAGTCCCCAAAAGCTTCTGAAGCCAGTGAGCACAAGCCTTCCAAGCCTGCACCAGCAGAAGGCCTGATCCTCTGATTCATTATTATTGTAAATATATCTTTTACCAAGACTCTGGATGCTGTTATCTTAATTCATTATTAATATCCCAGTCATCAAGAAAGTAAGAACTTCGTATGTAGAACACATGCATTTATATTTCTTTCAGATCGCGGCTTTATTTGGCACCAAGCTGTTAAGTAGTGTTGGGTGTTTAGCTTTTGCCAGAAAAATTGGTTACCAAGAGCAACTCCAATAAGTTAGCTATTCAAGATCTTAAACTAAAATTTAAGGAATTTTGTATAAAATAGAGTCCTAACAGCATTCTGGTGCTTACTTAAAAAATTAGCATCATCCACTCATGTCTTATTTATAAGTAACTATTAGTGATTTCTTACCTTTATTTTAATAATAAAAAAAATCATTTCTCTCTTCTTCTCCATATCAAATGCATAACTAGAGTTTAAATATAATATTAAAATATTACTAGAATACATTTATAAGAAATGTTGTTGGAGTTGACATACAATTAAAAATCCTAAAACACTAGCATTCATTTTTATAATAATATTTTTAAGTAATATGTTAGGACTCTATTGGAGTTGCTCAACTCCAATAGTATCCTTACCTATTCCTTAAAAATAATATAAATTAATAGGATCCTAATTATTTAAGACATTATAAGATAGCCCAACTCCAAGAATCCTTATTTTGGTTCCTTACTATTATTATAATATTAAATTCAAATAATATTCATATTTTTTAAAGAAGAGAGAGAAAAAGGAGTGTGAAAAAAAAAGGAAATGAATATTTAATTAATAAAAGTAAGATAGAGAATGATTAAGCATTCCTTATCTTTAAGGAAGCAAAAAAGGAGCTTAACTTTTTTAGGGAACTACTAGGATGTTGTTAGAGTTCCAATTTTAACTAGCATAATAACCCGTGAGAGGCACATGTCATTTTCTAGAGTTTTTTTATGCATCATGCAATTATAATGTTTGTAAAGTAACTCCAACAATATCCTTATATAGGCTCTTGGGTCAAATTTTGAAAAAATGAAGATAAAATTTCTCTCCAACAAGCTCCATGTCCCCCTCTATAACATTAGGAGTTTCGAATGCTTCCTCACTTTTAGGAGTGAATATCCCCTCGACTATTATTATATTATATTTTTCTTACCCGTTATTTTATATTTAATAAATGAATATAAACAGGGTAGTAAGTGTACGTTTAAAACGAAACGATTAAACTTAATTTGTATAATGCCTTTAGTATGTTTACAAATAAAAAGCTACAAATTAACATATATGTTGAATACAGAGTTGACCAAAATCTTGAATTTTATTTAAATAAACTATATGTATTGCTCTATATTATTACTAAGTTAACTACTAACTTACAATTAACTTACTCAATTTAAAAAGATAAAAAGTGCATAACTGAAGTCAGAATGACATGCAATCATAATATACAATAATATAAAATTTACATTATTGTTAATATTAAAGTTGATTTTAATGAAAAATATTAGTTTTTGAAATTCAACGTATGTATGTATGGGAAAATGTTAGTTTTTTATTTACACTACAGTTAACAAAGTAAGATTAAGTTATATGTGTGTGTGTTAGTATGTGAATTATTGTATGTTACATCTCTTAATAAATTATGATAGTTTCAATTATTTATATGCTAAATATCTAATTTATGTACATGTATAATTGTAACATCCCAGTCCCACATCGAGGAGATTTGGGACTTCTGTTCAGTTTATAAGGTAAAGTACTAATACTATGTGAACCAACAAATCATGATCATTTGGGGGCCTGTGGTGGGCTTGTCGTAACCCAAGTTGGCTGCACTCGGGACAATATGCTTCGTCTTATTTCATACTCGTAATCGGGACTTGACCTGGTTTTCGAAAAAGGCTCGGGATTTGATCCGGGTTGTCATATATGGTATCAGAGCCGACTCTCGAAAGTTTGATGCGTCAAGTTGCCGGAGGTGGGGACATGAAGGCTGGTGGTATTATCCCACAATGGCAAGAGGTCCGGAGGTGGGGAGACGAAGCCAGCCGATATTATCCCACAATGGCTAGAGAGGTACGATCTTGGTCTTATGGGATGTCTGTTCGGGCCTGACGAGGACGTCAGGAGTTTAAGTGGGGGAGTTTGTAACACCCCAGTCCCACATCGAGGAGATTTGGGACTTCTGTTCAGTTTATAAGGTAAAGTACTAATACTATGTGCACCAACAAATCATGATCATTTGGGAGCCTGTGGTGGGACTCGGGACAGTATGCTTCGTCTTATTTCATACTCGTAATCGGGACTTGACCTGGTTTTCTAAAAAGGCTCGGGATTTGACCCGGGTTGTCATATATGGTATCAGAGCCGACTCTCGAAAGCTTGATGCGTCAAGTTGCCGGAGGTGGGGACATGAAGGGTGGTGGTATTATCCCACAATGGCAAGAGGTCCGGAGGTGGGGAGACGAAGCCAGCCGATATTATCCCACAATGACTAGAGAGGTACGATCTTGGTCCTATGGGCTGTATGTTCGGGCCTGACGAGGACGTCGGGAGTTTAAGTGGGGGAGTTTGTAACATCCCAGTCCCACATCGAGGAGATTTGGGATTTCTGTTCAGTTTATAAGGTAAAGTACTAATACTATGTGCACCAACAAATCATGATCATTTGGGGGCATGTGGTGAGCTTGTCGTAACCCAAGTTGGTTGCACTCGGGACAGTATGCTTCGTTTTATTTCATACTCGTAATCGGGACTTGACCTGGTTTTCAAAAAAGGCTCGGGATTTGACCCGGGTTGTCATAATAATCATTATTAACATCCTGAGATAATTGATTACTTAAATAACATGCATTTATAATTATTCGAAAATTAAAATTATGTAATAAATAAATTGCTATAATTTATATATGGTATTCACATTATCACTGACAAACAATCCATATCTATTTTTTACGCAACTGGGTATCAATCATGGTTGTAACATAAAAATGAATTATATATTTTTAAGACTTATTATTGATATTCATGATTTTTTTTCAAGAATTCGAAAGAAAAATTGTATTTATATCGTATTTTAAATCGTTTTTAAGTTTCTTTCATTACGACTCTAATATTCCTTCATATAATAACTTGATAACATTTTATACTATTCTTCTAAAATTAAAAATTTTCATTTCGATAAAGTTTTATAAATATCAGTTGAACTGATTAATTACTTCAAATTATTGAACAATATATGTTTTTTTCCTTAAATAATATAAAACGTATTGAATCAAATGCTACAACATAGTATAGATATAACTTTTATTTGAATAATTCAAAATATTAAAATAATTCAAAATATTTGTACAATATTATCTTGATCAATGAATATTGTTAATCTAAAAGAATTCTTTTTAAAAAGTTAGTTTTTTTAAAGTGAAAAATGAAAAATAAATCGATTTAATATATAATCGTAGTTTTAACAAATCTAGTGAGATCTCATTTCAAATTTCAAATATTCTTAAAATTGAGACAAATCCCAAAAATAATAATGTGTTACCAGTGAAGTTAGTAATTTTAATATAGATAATCAATTGACTTGATCCTATAAAGACCTCAAACACATTAATTTATATTAACAAAAAATATTAAAAAAATTCACATTATTGGTAAGATATTCTCGCCGAACTTGTAATTTAAATTTACTAAACGTAGAATGTGACGATATTTTTCGGCTGGGTCATGTAGTCAAATTTCGAGTATTTTTTGAACAATGGGCCAAGTTCTAAAATGCACTGACTCATTATAATTCGAACTTATCTAAATATGTAATACCAATATAGATAATTTATATATAAGCGATTCTATATTCAATATTTTAAAAAATATATATATATATATACATTTTAATTACTTTTTATAATAAAAAATATGTTAAAAATATATGAGATATATTTTTAAACTAAAAAATGATTAATAAATAAGATAATAATTCATTTATGTACTATGTCTAATTTTATATCTGGAATTCAATTCTTTAAAATTAACTGTACAAATATTCAACTAACTATCTTTTTTTTGCGGAATTCAAGTAAATATCTTTAAATTTAAATAAAATATTCATTTAGTACACTTACATATTATATGTATAACAAAAAGCACATGTGACAATATAATATAGTGGTGAGAGATTGTACAGTTGAATGAAATAACTTGAGTTCGATTTCCACAAACCACATCATTTAGTTTTTTCAATGAGAATTTTTAATTTCATGAAATTATACCCTTATTCTCCTATTATATATAAAAGATATTGAATTTTTTTAATTTTAGATAAGAATCCTTTATAAGTAAAATGTTGTAGTTACTCAAATAGTTTAGTTCGGCTTGAAAACCCTGATTTTCTTATATACCTTAGATGAACCTATTAACTATTGCTTGAAAATTCTTCAGTGGGCCGATCTGTAATATGTGAATTGCTGGGGGCAATCTTTTTGGTTCTGGAAAATTTCTGTAATAATAGCTGGAAAATTCCCAAACTTATAGCCTACGCACCAAGAAGTGGCGCGACTTAGGGGTTGTATTTCCACTGTCAAATACTATTACAAAATAATTTTAATTTATACTCCCTTTGTTTTCTTTTATACGTCATTTGACTTTTTTGCGCACAATTTTAAGTTCATTGACCGCATAGATAAAATAATATTTTTTAAAATTTTCTTTTTTTAAATTAAAATTTTAGTTATATATTTTTATTCATAAAAAAAAATTAAAAATTATTCTTCTAACTATGCGGTCAAAACACTTAGAAGTTTGTGCACAAAAGTCAAACATCATATAATAAAAAACAGAGGGAGTATTACATAATGATCATTTTTTCAAAAATAGATGTAATATTATAAACATACTAAATAATCACAAATTAAAAACTTAAATATATGATGTATTAAATATATACTATTAAAAAAATCAATTTATAAGTGGGTAAATCATATTTAGTAATAAATTACATTTATATAAGATATTAATAAATTATAAATTGATATATACTTAGAAATGTAATGAGTTAAAAATATAATTATATTGGAGTTTTAACCAAATACCGATCACCGATTATATTCAGGTAAGATCGTTTTATAGAAAAAAATATGAGACATAATCTGAGCAGGTATATACGTGCTCGTATACGGCATCATATTTTATTATGCTATATTTTTTATGCTAGATTTGATCATATTCAAAATATATATGACACATGTATAATATTTTGAGCCGAATATAAGTCGAGATATCAAATAATTCGGATTAATTTACCGCCAGACTTTTATACATTCATTTTTCATTTGTATCTTAGTCTTTCTTACCTATATTCATTATCATCACATTGTTTTTAATTCTTAGTCAATTGTACAATTTAACTATATGTGTAATTTTATCACATTGATCCTTATACATCTATATATAATCAATTTCAATGTTCTTTTTTTGAAAACTTACTGCCAGTGAAAGTGAAAGATTCCATGAATCATAGTATACTCGTACTTTTTTGACATGTAATTTTGGTATTAGAAAGAGAGACAAAAAAAAAGACCCTTTGCGGCTGAAGTGTTATATTTTCCTCCCTGCCCGAGGTGAGGCGGTGAGCATTTGTTCCTCTAAAAAATGTTGACCCCATTCAACCCCTAGGGAATTTGAACCGCTAATAAAAATAAAAAATCCCTTCCTCTCTACTTAGTAATCACCGTGCCAAAGTTTAAAAACAAAAAAACTACTTTTCTATTTCTCAAATGATTCATACAATCTCCCCCAATTATTGAGATGGCAGTGAGATTCTCTCTCGGTCTCCTTTTACTTGTGTATTTCATCTTGCATGCAAGTATTGCTCACAATGATCCAGTCATACAAACTATGGAGGAATTTTCTGGGTACCCACCGATTGAAGAACCCCCAGTTGTAGTCTCAGAAGAAGCTCAACATAACCAGGTATAACTATAACTTCTACTTACTAATATTTTCTTTTGGATAAGAAGTAGTTGCATATATTTAATCTCTGAAGAAGCTCAACAATACCCGGTATTACTATAACTTCTACTTAGAAATGATGTTTTTTGGATAAAAAGTAGTTGCATAAATTTAAATACTCGTGCATGCGTGCTTTCACCGGTGGCGGGACTTTCAAATTGTACTTGTGTTAGAACTAGTGGTGGCCAAACGGGTGTGCCGGACGTGCCGTGCCGGTTTTTTATCGGGCCGAGTTGGCTATATCTTAATTCGTGAACAACACGTCTAGATATACGGTTCGTGGCGGGTTAGTGCCGGTTCGTAAAAGTTGAACTCGTGTGTAGCTCGCGGTTTATACGAGCTGAACGGGTCAGGAAAGAGTATAAATAACAGACAGAAAATGGGCGCGTGCAGCAGGTTATTGTTTACGGGGCGGGGCGGGGCGGGGCGGGGCGGGGCGGGTTTACAGGACGGGGCGGGTTTAAGCAAACAATACAAGTATACAACTTGTAACTGCAGAACCTGATGTCATGATTGCAAGCTTTTTTAGATATATATTTGTGCATATTTTAGTTATAGTATTATAACAATCATAGTGATAATTGTCTCATTTTTATTTTATATTTAAAATTATAGTAAATATTCATCTGAACTTTACCTGCTCTGTTAAGCTACAAAAGTAATAATAATATTATTATTATTATTTGCGGCTAATAATAATAATAATAAATAATTATGTTAAATATTTATCTTTTTTAATATCAACATGTGTTAAAATAAATAAAAGAAAAGAGGACGGTACCTCTATAAATTTTATTAATTAAAAAAATATTACAATTGATTTGAGATGACTCCTCTCTAAAAAACGGAACAAACCGCATTTTACATTTTGAACAAAATACAAATTAAAAGAAAATTAAAAAATGCAATATTAAAATATTCTATCATTTTACTATTTCATTTATTCAAATTCTTCTTCTTCTTGTTCGGTTGTTGACATGCCTGATTCCGATGATGTGTCCATTGTCATCCAAACCTCTTCTTCTCCATCCGAGTCGTCTTTTTTCCTTCCTTGTTGTCTTTTCGCGGCTTGATCCCAATCCTTTTTGCAAACACATATTTTTACCACATCCGGCGATAGACTTGATCTCTTCTCGTCCAACACTCTTCTACCGGCACTGAAAGCGGATTCAGAAGCAATTGTAGAGGCGGGAACTACTAAAATGTCCCTCGCAATTTTAGCTAACACCGGAAATTGGTTCTCATGATTTTTCCACCATGTTAGTATTGAAAAATGCTCATCTAACTCATAATGATAAGAAAAAAACTCTCTAGTCATGCTAAAAGAAGTTGTAGGTGCAGAAGAAGTAGTGGAAATTCTACACTTTTGTTTTTTAGTTAGGATATCCCTCACTTTACTATTGAACCTACTACTACTATTACTAGTCTTAGGTAATTCAAGATTTGGAGTTTTGGGAGTATATACATCTATAAGACGATGTAATAAATCTAAACAATTAGTTACATAAAGAATATGATTATATGAAACTCCTAACACCATGTAATAATGTTCTAGGATATTTTCTAAACCTTCTTTTCTAACACCAGGATCTAGAAGACATGCAACACCATAAACATAAGGAAATTCAGTAAAATATTCTATCCACTTAATTTTCATATCAACAACAATTGAACCAAAATGTTGATCTTTTTCAAATTCTTTTAAAGTAGTAACAATATTAACACACTCAACAATAACATGATGTGCATTTGGTTCGTAAACGTAAGAAAAAATCTTAGTAGCATGTGCATAACACTCAAGCAAATCACGTACCTTAATTGCCAATGCCCACTGAGATTCATCAATTAATCTATCCTCCACTTGGTTTCTTGGATCAGAATTATACAACTCCGTGATAACTACCTTATATTTAATTGCATCACATAGTAATTTATAAGTTGAACCCCATCTCGTGGGACAATCAATACCCCACTTTTTGGGTAGTAACCCGTTTTCTCTACATAATTTTTTATATTGTCTCTTTAATGTGTGTGCTATACGTAAATATTTAATTATTTTTCTAATGGGTAATAAAAAAGTTGTTATTTGTGAAATCCCCTTTTGTGCTGATAAGTTAAGTATGTGTGCACAACATCTAATATGCAAGAAAGCGCCATCTAATACGGTAGGAATATCTTGTGAAATATAATAAATAGCTTTATCATTTGCCGAAGCATTATCCAAAGAAATCGTAAACACCTTGTGAAATAAATTAAATTCGTTCATTGTTTCCACTATTCTTGTTTTTATGTTATAACCGGTGTGTGACTCATCCATAACATCAAAAGCAATTATTCGTTTTTGTAAAAAATATTCGGAATCAATCCAATGAACCGTAACACAAATAAATGGTTCACCTTGACTTGAACTCCAACAGTCAAGATAGAATGAGAGAGGAGAGATTGTGAGAGTGAGATAGAATGAGAGAGAGAGTTTGTGGCCTGTGGCTGTGGAAAAAAAATGAAGCTGGTGCAAATTTTATAGGGAGAAAATTTTAGCCGTTGGACTTGAGAATTAAAAAAAAAAAGACGTTAGAGGCTCAGGTTTACGTTAAGAAAAGAGACTGAGTTGCAGAAGTTGCAGGCATTTGTTTGCAGAAGTTGCAGACTGAGTTGAAAGGGAAGAACGCGACAGCTTTTGAACGTCCAGGCGCGTGCGTGCCGAGCGGGTTCACGGGTTCACGGGTTCACGGTTCGAACGGGTTCACGGGTTCACGGTTCGAACGGGTCGAACGGGTCGTACGAATCGAGCGGGCGTGTCGGGTCTGTTTCGTGCCGGTTAACAGTGTCGTGCCGTGCCGATTATCGAATCCTGAAAACTGAACCCATAAACGACCCGTTATTTTTTGCGAATTGTGCCGAGTTTGATTCGGCCCGTTACGAGCTGAGTTGATACGGTTTTTTTGACGAGTCGGGGCGAGCCGGGGCGGGGCTAACCGCCCGTTTGGCCACCTCTAGTTAGAACTGATAATCATGCTTTATACAATGAACTTGAATTGTAAATGTTAACAATCTCCATTGACAAACTTAAACTCTGTATACAAATCTTCAAGATCAAGTTTTATAATTGTGATCTTAAAATGTAATAGTAACTCACTTACTCTACTAACAAAGAGAATGTATTTATTCTCATTTCTAGATCCAGAGTCTTGTAACAAACTTTTAGGCGGGAAGAGACTTGCCAGCTAATTGCTAGCTCAGCCTTAGCCATACACCCAAGCCTAGAGTACTCGACTTGCTATTTACTAGACTAGACTTGTTATTCAACATCCCCCTCAAGTTAGAGTAGAACAACTCCTAACTTGGACAAAAGAACACGCAAATGCGCTGAAGCTAAAGCTTTAGTGAACAAATCTGCTGGTTGATCATGAGAAGCAATGTCGTGAGTAGAAATCAAACCAGTCTTGAGTTTGTGACGCACAAGATGACAATCGATTTCAATGTGTTCAGTGCGTTCATGAAATACGGGATTAGAAGCAATATATAAGGCATATTGGTTGTCACAAAATAATGGAACTGGAGTAACATCACAGATTTGTAGTTCAGATAACAAGGATACCAACCAGTAATTTCACACACAATATCAGCCATACTGCGATATTCAGCTTCAGCTGAAGACCGAGAGACAACATGATGTTTCTTGCACTTCCAAGCAATGACCGTCCCTCCAAAAAGAATGCAGAAACCTGTCAATGACTGACGAGTCAAATGACAACCACCCCAATCAGCATCACAGAATGCAGTCAGAACTGGATTAACTGTGGCAGCATAAAACATGCCTTGAGTGGAAGTGGTTTGTAAATATCTGATGAGCTTGAGAGCAGCATGCCAATGGATTGATCGAGGTAAATGCATATATTGAGCTAGAATATGCACTACATAGGATAAATCATGACGAGAAATGGTTAAGTAGATAAGTTTACCCACCAGTCTTCGATAAGCAGATACATCTTGAAGGAGAGGACTATTAGAGTCATGCAGCAATTCATGATGCTGCTCAATAGGAACAAGGGACTGCTGAGACTTGAGATGAGCAAACTCAAGAAGTAAATCAGATGTGTACTTCTGCTGAGTCATAAAAATACCATCCTTATTCCTGGTTACTTGAAGCCAAAAAAAGTAATGCAATGCACCAAGAGCTTTGATTTTGAAATGAGAACTCAAGAAATCAGTTATCTGAGCCATAAGAACGACGTCACTCCCGCTCATAACCATATCATCTACATAAACAAGTAGATAGACAACAAAAGATTCCTTAGAGTAAACAAACAGACTGGGATCTCCTATAGTCTGAACAAAGCCAAATGAAATTAAGGGCAAGTCATATACACTTCTTCATCTAATAGACCATGCAAGAAGGCATTTGTTACATCAAGTTGAGAGATATCCCAGTTTTTCATAGCTGTCAAAGCTAACAATAATCTGAAAGAGGTCATCTTTGCCACATGGGCAAAGGTTTCAAAGTAATCCATACTGACAGTTTGAGTAAACCCCTTTGCAACTAACCTGGATTTATACCTGTCAACTTTACCATCTGACAAGTATTTGACTTTATAAAGCCATTTACATCCTACAGCCTTTTTAGAAGAAGGTAAGGGAACCACCTCCCATGTCCCATTGGCTTCCAAAGCAGCTAACTCTAAACTCATAGCTTGGCACCATTCTGGAAGATCAACAGCTTCCTTATAGTGTTGAGGTTCAGAGATTTTATCAGCAATAGAGACATTTGAGATCAAATGAGCTGGTAAGCCAGTATAATCATTAAACTTGACTGGAACTGTCTTCTGTCAATGGGGTCTAACCACAGGAAGCTCACATGAAGGTGTAGAAGTTCTGATAGACTCATCAGAGCAAGAAATATCAGTTGAACTAGAACAGTCAGTGTCTTGCACTGTTGCATCAAGGTGGGAATCAGACAGAATTGAGGTATCTCTAAAATTAACATCAAAATCAGGATGTAAGGGATCATTATCAACAAAGAAAGATGACTCAGGAAACAACAAATGTGGAGACTGAGCCTTTATAGTTTTAAAAGGAAATACGTTTTCAATAAACTTGACATCCCTGCTAACAACTGCCTGTTTGGTAGTAAGATCAAGAACCTTGTAACCCTTTTTTTTCATACGGGTAACCAAGAAAAACACCTTTAAATGACCTAGCAGCACATTTATCACTTGATTTTGGTACCACAGTTGCATAACACAATGATCCAAACACTTTTAGCCGCTCATAATCTGGTAGAGAGTTAAAGAGTACCTGATAAGGACTTTGATTATTCAAAACTGCAGTTGGTGTTCTATTGATTAGATATGCTGCTATAAGCAGACAATCTCCCCAGAAAACGATAGGCAATCCAGCATGAAACCTAAGAGCTCTAGCACAATTTAGCAGATGTCTGTGCTTTCTCTCAACCAGACCATTCTGTTGAGGAGTATACACACAGTTAGACCGATGAATAATGCCAGCAGCTTTCAAAAACTGATTCACCTCCTGATTTATAAATTTTGTACCATTATTTGTTCTTAGAACTTTGACTATTTTAGCAAATTGATTTTGAATCAGTGCTATAAATTCTTTGAGAACAGAAGGAACAGTTGTTTTATTTGGTAGAAGATACACCCAAGTAGTTCTAGATTTGTCTTCAACTAATGTAAGAAAGTAATTACAATTTCCATGAGTTTTAAACCTATAGGGACCCATACATCTGCATGAACAAGTTCAAACAACTCTGAACTTGTAGAGGTACTAATAGGGAAACTCAATCTAGATTGCTTAGCGTAATGACAACTATCACAAACACCTAATAGTTTGTCTGAACATACTGGGTAACTGAAAAACTATATCAGTGGGTACATGACCCAATCTATAATGCCAAATATCCAAACTTGACTTATTAGTTGAAGTAGAAGCAGCTACAGTCTTCACAACAATGTTACTCTCTGTCTGATGTTTCCGTAAAATGTCATTTGTCAGCATATACATCAGCATATACAGTCCATTCTCCTATTTACCAAGTTCTAGAGGTATCTTCCATGTATGATCCTGTACATAACAAATATCAGTTTCAAATACTACTTGATATGAGGTATCCTGCACCAGTTTTGAGATAGAGAGAAGATTATATGTAAATGAAGGAACACACAACACATTTGTAAGTGTAAGATGAGCACTAAGCTTAACATTCCCAAAATGAGTAATGTCAGCAGTTGCTCCATTTAATAGCTGTAAA
Organism: Apium graveolens; assembly: GCF_009905375.1. NCBI lineage: Eukaryota > Viridiplantae > Streptophyta > Magnoliopsida > Apiales > Apiaceae > Apium > Apium graveolens. The sequence goes on from NC_133652.1 coordinate 31,828,381, forward strand.
GTAGCAGTGCAGGGTTGAATGTCTTGAAGATAAGACATAAATGGTGTGATATGATCTGTAGCACCAGTGTCTATGATCCAATGACACTGGTTTGTAGCCTGAATCACACTATAAACTTGAGGAACAAAGTGTCTGTTATCTGTCATTTGAACAGTATTCACCGAGTGATTAGAATTCCAGCTTGGACCATCATTTAAGGGAACAGATGCAGTATTGGATTGGTTTCCAGATAGAGACTGTTGTAGCATTTTGATCAACTGATGACACTGCAAATCTGATAGATTGAGAGGAGGAGATGAATTAGAGTATTGAACTCCTGCACTGATAGATGTACTAGTAGTGGTTGTATTTGCAGTTATGACATCTTCAGGAGAATGAACCTAGAGCTGGCAATTCATTCGTTTCGTGTATTTTCGTATCGTGTACTTTCGTGTTTCGTGTCATGAATGTCTAACCCAAACCCGAACCGTTAAGGATTCGTTTCGTTTTGTGTTCGTGTACCTTCATTTCGTGTCGTGTTTCGTGTAATTTAAAATTAATAATAAAAATAAAGATAAATAAAATATATATTTAAATATTAAGTTTTTATTAGTCGAGTTTTAAGTTAATAAGTTATAAAGACTCAAGTTATTCAATTATTATGAAATTTAAATTTGAATCTATTTTATGTATATATTATATGTAAAATATTATTGTAAGATATATGTATTCATATAATTTTGATAAATTTATTTAAATATTTATTTATTTCGTGTACTTTCGTTTCGTGTCATGTACCCAAGTGTAAACCCAAAACCGACACTAAATTCATCCGTGTACTTTCGTGTTCATGTATTTTCGTGTTCGTGTACAAAAAATGTCAAACCAAACCCGTTATTTTCGTGTCGTTTTCGTGTCGTGTTATCGTGTCGTGTACGAAATTGTCGGCTCTTTATGAACCACAGTAGCAACAACTGAGTTTCTAGGAGTCAGATTTTTAGGCTTTGGCGTTGGTTTTCCAAACAATCTATGCCAACTGGGATAACCATGAATACAATAACACTTCTCCTTAAGATGTCCACTCATGTGACAAAATTCACAGATAATTGCTGCATTAGAACCTTTCTTGTTGACCTGAAATCTTGCTTGTAGTTTGAAAGGATTGGACTGAGTTTTCACAGACATAGCTACATTGTCATTAGTAACACTCACAGCATTATGAATGTTTTTCTGATTCTCCTCTTGAAGAAGAATAACATAACTCTGATTTAGAGTTGGAAGATGCTTCATAAGCAAGATCTGGCCTCGAATTACAGTATATGTATCATTCAATCCCATGAGAAAATGTGTAAGTTGAACATTTTGCTCACTTTCAATCAGCTTTGCATTCACTTGACAAGTACACTGAGCACAAATACATCTAGGTTTATTCACAACACTATCAAGCTCATCATTAATAGTGCGAAACCTTGTGAAATATCCAGAAAGTGACAGAGAACCTTGCTCCAGGTGAGATAGTTCTTTCCTCAAATTAAAGAGTTTAGGCACATTACTCTGAGCATATCTGACTTCGAGATCTAGCCAAATATCTCGAGCAGTTGTGATATACACTATACTATTTCGTATATCCACAGAGACAGAATTCAAGAGCCATGAGGTCACCATATCATTACATCGCATCCAGTGCATCAAGAGAGGTGCATTTTGTGCAGGTTTAGAACAAGTTCCATCAACAAATCTGTATTTTAGTTTTGAGGATAATGCAATAGACATAGATCTACGCCACTGATTGTAATTAGATTCAGTTAATATAACAGCGACAAGTTGCATTCCTGGATTATCTGATGGATGAAGGTAGTATGGATGATTACAATCAAAGGTTGAAGAGGTTGAGGTGGAACCTATGATAGCAGTTGAGTATGATGCAACTGTAGGCATGATATACTAGATGCATGTGAACTTTGATCAAACAGATTGAATGCAATTAAATCGATTGAGATAGCAGATCAGATTGCAGAGTGAACTTACACAACGAAGATGTGATTAGCTATACGTGAGAATGAAGAGATTTTCAGAACGAACTTACACGAAAGTTATGTTTTGAAGATCAGCAACAAGAGATTAAACAAGATTGAGAGAAAGAGTGCTTCGATTCAACAGCGGAATTTTGAGTTCTTCAAGGCTCTGATACCATGTTAGAACTGATAATCATGCTTTATACAATGAACTTGAATTGTAAATGTTAACAATCTCCATTGACAAACTTAAACTCTGTATATAAATCTTCAAGATGAAGTTTTACAATTGTGATCTTAAAATGTAATACTAACTCACTCACTCTACTAACACAGAGAATGTATTTATTCTCATTTCTAGATCCAGAGTCTTGTAACAAACTTTTAGGCGGGAAGAGACTTGCCAGCTAATTGCCAGCTCAGCCTTATCCATACACCCAAGCCTAGAGTACTCGACTTGCTATTTACTAGACTAGACTTGTTATTCAACAACTTGCTAATAACACAGAGAAAGAATTAGATTTTGATATATTAATTTTGGGTTAAAAGAGTCAGGATTCAGGAATGTATAAAGAACATGTTGGATTATCTCTTTTCGAAGATGCAACATTTGGAGACCTTTTTCTGCTTGCTTTACTAATTTTACTTTGCATATATATGTTTTAAAGATACCATGTAGTTCGTAGTAATGCCTGAAATCAGATGCAACAACTTCCCCGGTTACTGTGTTTTTTAACTGCAGATCAGAATTGTTCAAGTTAGGAATCTTTCCTTGTGGGCCTCAACAAGATCCATCCTGATGTTCTTTTCCTCTTGCGGGGAAATTGAGTATGTTGAAATGCAAAGGTTTGTGCAATGTGAAATGTTCTTTCTTAGGTTTAAGCATTCCTTTCGGCTTTCTGCCTTGTGATAACTCATGTTCTCCTATATTTTCTTAGCAGTAAATCTGAGCAGTCTCAGATAGCTTTCGTAACCTTTAAACACTCAATTGGAGCAGATTGTGCCATTATGCTTTCGGTAACTTAAACTTCTCAAACACGGTAAGGATAAGATTATCCAATAATAATTCTGCACCTCTCCTAAAACAGGTTCTGTGGTTCGTCATATAACTGGTCACTTCATAATCCTTTTAAAGATAGATTATCCAATAATTATAGTTATACACCTCTCCTAAAACAGTTTTTGAGTAAAATTTTAAAGATAGATTGTCCAATAATTATACTTCTTTTAGTCTTCACAATATGCTTCTATAGTGTGGAATCTGTAGACTGTGATATCAATTTAGCACAAGACTTGTCATCTATTTGTAGTAGTAAATCATTATTACACCTGTTTTAGCTTACACACATAAGCACATTGTCATTGACAGGAGCTCATAGTAAGAGTTAATGACATGATAATGGGAATATCATGTTTAACTTGTGGACATCGAGTCATTTTGCAGTATCAATGATTAAAATTTTGGGGGACCAAAAACTGTCTTAAACAGCAGTTCTTCATTGTTATAAGCAAAAAACACAATGAGGGTACTGTATCCAAGTCAAAAATGTTTGGGGGGCGTAATCTGCTAACACTGAATAGGAGCTCTTGGGAGTCATTAGACTGTTATCCACAGCAGGCTTTCAGGGACTCTCGTGTGTGTGTTTGGGGGGGGGGGGGATTATATAGCTTGGCTGCGAGGTATAGGAACTCGCTGTAGGACAAACCCTGTTGCAATTGTTTGCTCTTATTCATGAAGAGCTTTTTTGAAGATACATTTCCCTCAGAAATTGTAATAGAAGGGTTGAGCAGTTGCCTTTAATTTAAGTATGTTCTGCATAACAATTTCCATGGACAACCTTTGATATGCTGGACGACACAAACAAATGGCTACTTTCTATAGACTTACCTTTCCTTGTTATGACACATTATAATATTCCAGGGTGCAAAGTTACTGGACCTGACAGTAATTATAACTCTAGCTCCCAGTCGCGAGATTCCAAGCACTGCTTCATCCCCATATCCAGTAAGGATTTAAAATTTCTTGTGCACATTAACCTCCCAGATTTCGTTCTTAGAATTCAAAACCTACTGCAATTTGAATTAGGCAACAGGAGAGAAAGCTACAGATGAAGCTGAATCTCATCTCTTAACAACAAAGGATGTATTTAGTAGCATTTTGGAAAAGGGTTATGTTCTAGGTAAAGCATTTGCTGTTGGAACTTCTGACAAAGTCCAACAAGTGGAGCAAAACCTACAAGTCTCCAAGAAAGTTAAATCAGCAGTTGCTAAATCTGCTGTATTGAGTAACCAGTATTTATCTATTGGGGCTTCCTGGGTAACAGTTGCATTTGACTCGGTTGCCAAGGCTGCTGCAGAAGTTAGCCAATATGCCAAGGAGAAAGCAGCAATTGCAGAAGAGGAAGAGAGAAGGAAAATAACTGCTGAAGAGGAACAGACAGTTGCCAAAGCTGCTGCAGAAGTTAGCCAACATGCCAAGGAGAAAGGGGCAATTGCGGAAGAAGAACAGATAGGGAAAATGACTGCTGAAGAGGAACAGAGAGTTGCCAAGGCTGCTGCAGAAGTTAGCTAACATGCCAAGGAGAAAGCCGTTATTGCGGAAGAGGATCGGAGAAGGAAAACGACTGCTGAAGAGGAACAGAGAAGGAAAACCATGTAGTACCTTGTTAAAGTTCATGCATCCAACCCTTGTATTTAGAAACTTCCTTTACTTCAGCTCTTTTGCGAATGCCATTTACTGATTGTGTATGTGTAGCTTACAAACTTCCTTGGATTCAGCTCTTTTGGTAAATCTCCTTGTCGCTTGTGCAAATGAAGTTTCGCTTGGATCGGACAAGAAGGAACTACTGATTTCTCTTGTTGGCCATTTTCAAAAGATTATTGCTAACAAACATCTTGAGTTGTAGTTTACCCAATATCATTCATTTTTCTTTCTTGTTTCTAAGTTAAAATGTGCCCGTTTTGCAAACGACTTGAATTTGCCAATGTTGGATGAAAATTTACTAGAAACTTTTAAGGTGCTGAGGAAAAAATTACCATATGATGAGAACTTATGGTGTTGAATAAAAACTAGTCATTGCCTTAACAATTAAGAAAATTAAGTTTTATTAAATCACAAATGAGCAGATGATTACAAAAGAGAACAGGCTGTATTGTAAACAAAAACAGAACATTATTTCTAAAGCTCATTGACGGGACTGGATTTTGAAGGCATGGCAAGACCCAATAATTTGATTAGATAGGGTCAAGAAAAAGAGCAAGAGAGACAATCAGGTAGTGACAGTGTATATATACTAAGGGCCGTGGTCCCTGCCTCCATGGTAAGTTGACTGCTGTGTGGGTTTTGGATAATCAATCATTATGTAAAGAAAACGTTAGATGTTTGCATCTTTAAAATTCTTCATCACAAAATCTGAGTTTACTTTGGGCATCACCTCTACTATCTTAAAGTCATTCAGTTATATATTAAAGGTGTTTGATTCCGCTATCTCTCGGATAATAAATAATTTCGAACAAAGAGGCATAACATGGAGTATTAACTATGATCAAGCTAATAATTAGTAGAGGCGGCATGTAAACAAATTGCTTATGTGTGAATATGTGAAGCAAGATGAATGCAAGTAATTAGTAATGTAATGTGTTTGTAATAAGCAAATAAAAAAGGGGAAAAGAACCAAGTATGTACGTGATATATTCGAATTACTGGCTATTTGCACCACTTTAAGCTTAGGCGTCAGTAACGGTCCGAACAACACAGTTGGACTCCAATTACCATCCCTCTTCTGCAATTCATCATTTTAAAAATGAAATTAAAAATTTATTTTTTACCAAGTGGCACTTTCTTTAGCAAAACAACAATGTACATGCATTCTTCGATGGCAGCAAAATTAGAATTCCACGTGCGAACATAAAACGGTGAAATTTGAAAATAAATAAGAACAAGCTTTTAAGATTTATTATATTTTTATTAGGCGAATCCAAATTTTATGATTTTGATCAATATGAATGAGAGAGAGAGAGAGCAGAAAACACGGACTAGATATAGCCGAGCTTCCGGTGAAGACGATTATTAGGACTTTGCTTGTTGTTATGAAACTCCTCCTGCAAGTTCCTGCTGTTTCGTAACGCCAAAACACCGCTCGCCGACACTACCCTCATATCGTCAATCTCCCTTGAAATTTCTACATATACAACCATAGTCAAACACTTGTATATGCAATTATAGGAAATACATACAATTTCAATACAATCCGCATTTCAACCTACCCGTGGCCTTTGAATTCCGATTAAAGTCTTTCAAGTTATTAACACCTACAACAAAACACTACAAAATAGTTACAAAATTTACCGTTGATTTAATTACTGAATTATATATATATATATATATATATATATATATATATATATATATATATATATATATATATCGCTGATGGAATATTTTACACACACATATTATATTATGTAAATACCTTTTTGAGAAGGATCGTGAGAGGTTAGATAGAGGATGAGAAAGCAGAAAATGATGAGCATCGGAATAATATGAACGAGCTTTTCTGTCGATTTATGAGGCTTTTGGGACTTCCGGAATTGTTCGTCGTCGCCGGCTACGAGTTGAGAAGCTAGCTGTTGCTTTATTTTGAAGTCGTCTGTAGTGAGTAGTTCGATGTTATCATTGTCTCCATTGCTGTGGAGCTTCGAGTTTGGGGAGCCTAGGGATTGTCGGTGCATTTTCCAGAGAGAGACCAGAGAGAAAGCGCGTGAGCCTAGAGGTTTTCACTTATCACTTATCACTATTATGGATTATCAGGTTAACCTCTATATTAGCATCTCTCTTTTAAGTTTTAAATGGTGGGCAACTCTCCTGGGCCCTGTTTGTGTACTTTATGTTACTCCTTTCCTCCCGTTAAACGATATCTCTTTTGATTTTTGTTACTGTTCACGATAAGCGATTGTCTACCAATTTACATCTAAACTATAATATCAAATATAGTCATGAGTCCAATTTACGTCTAAGCTATAATATCAAACACAGTAATGAGTGATATCATTGGATTCATATTTATCACTACTTTAATACAGTGAAATTTTTATATTTAATACTAATACGAAATTAAAGATATTAACAATCAAAAGTGTGCATTGGCAAACGTGTCCAACACAAATAGGAAACGTTTTTAGGGACGGAGGGAGTAGAATTTAAGTACCTCAAGTATAACTAGAATTAATATTTTTTAAATTTTATTGTGAATAAAAATTATAATTAAAATTTTAATTTATAAAAGATATTTAAATATATTAATTTTAACTATAAGATCAAAACACCTAAAGATATGTGTCAAAAATTAAAGCGTAAATTATTAAAAAATAGAGGAAATACCGTAGTTTGTAAATGCAATTCGAAATTACTAAATGGTAAATTCATATTATTAAATAATCTCTTCATTCTTTGTGTTTAGTCCCTCCTGATTTTTTATTTACAAAAAATATATATTATTAAATAATTTTTTCATTTTTTTTCTAAAAAAATTAAATGTGTAATAGAACAATTTTAAAAGAAATAAGAATATTAATCATTCAACTTAAGTGACATTTTAACCCGTTTTTTTGCTGAAGATCGTCATTTTGTAATAATCTTGGTATGATATTCCAGAGTTAAAAAGCCTCTTATGTTTTAGAATCAATCTGCACTAATATTTATTGGTTTCTTGTTCTTCCATTCCACCTGTTTTCTAATTATTTTGTGTGCAATATACGTACACGCATTTTTTTAATTATATTTTTTGGCTTGTCAAATCTTGCATACAATTACATGATGCACCCCTTAACCATAAAGTAATAATATCATAATGTTAAAATAATATCGGCTGGCTGAAAACTTCTTCCAGCCGGTTGTATTGTGTCTAGCATACTTCTTGTACATGATTAACTTTTGTAAAAACGACATAATTGATTGATTAAATAGGGCCCCTTAATCTAACTTTTCCTGATTGTTCTGTCAATCAGCTAAGAGAGTTTTACAAAGACGTGTTTTTCTTTACTAATCCTAAATAAAAAAAACGCCCCAAATGTTATTATTGGGTAGGGAATGATCATGAATGTCAATTTTGAAAAATACGGTCTCAAATATTATTTGAAAACGTAATATTAGGTTTTGTTTTTTTATTAAAGAAAAACGTAAATGTGTTTACCTTTTTTTTATTATTTTTTTAACATCTAAAACATGATTTCAATTCATGTTTTTATTGTAAGAACATGAATTCAATTCACATTTTTGAATATTTTTTACTGTAAAAGCATGAGTTCAATTCACGTTTTGAACTTTTAAAAAGTAAAAAAAATAATAATTAAAAACGGCAATTCATATGGAGTTAATCTTCAAAACCAATTTCGAAGCTCCGTTTTGATACTAAAAACAAAAGCTGAAATTGTGTTTTGAACTTCTAAAAAATAAAAAAAATAGTTAAACACCACACACAACTGCGTTTTTAGCGAATAAAAAAAACGCAACATGAAATTTTATTTTAAAGAAATAGTGACATTTGGGGCCAATACCCTCCTAAATCCATGTCCTTCTTAGCAATTAATCATTGTCTATTTAATCAATATTTTGATTTATTATTAATTTCAAAGTTGACTGAAATTTTCATTTTTAATTATTTTTTAATATATTCATCTCTATACTTGTCTATTCGGAAAATTTAAAGATAATTTTATAAAATAATAGAATTTGACAATAACTTAATTTTTTACAACTATTTATGGGCCTACATTAAATTTTAATTCATCAACAACATAAAATCATAAATTAAAAAAACAAAATAAAAAATGCACATATACCATGGAAACATCCACACAAATATAGACAAGGGCGTAGCCGGAAACTCTATTCAATGGGGGCTAAAAAATTTATAAGATTATAAGATAGTAGCTCATGTTACAATTTTTCAGTATATATTTAACAACATTATTATTAACGGTCTATCTCCTATCATGTTGTTAGGAATATATGTGTATTAGTTTGATGATAAGTTAAACAAAACACTTAAGTCGAAATCTAGTGTTTGTAGCCTCAACGGATAAGACCACTTTGCCTATCCGTTGATGGAGTAGCTTTACTTAGAAATAAGTTTAGTATTGTAGCACATTTCAGTCTCAGCATTTGAGTTATAATTCTTAGAAGTTGTGGGAAATTATAAGTCATGTTGACTACTAGTGGATATGCAAATAGGAGGGCTGATTGTAAATATTTCATGCCTTGTAATTTTGTATAAATGAAGTAGTATCAACTGATAAATTAAAGGCCTTCAACGGATGAGAAACAAAGCTTCAACGGATATCTCTAAAGCTTCAACGGATAACATTCATCAATGGATGAATGCTTCAACGGATAAAGGTTCAACTGCTAAAGCATCAACTGATGTCACTAAAGCATCAACGGATAAAGCCATCAACGGATGAAAGATTCAATGGATGCTCAGTTCTGTAGCAGTTGATAGTGACAATTCATAAGCTGACAGAGGCACATGGGTTGACAGAGACAATTGAAATGTGGTAGCCTCTTGGAGGAATCAAGAAAAAGCAGCATTTCCATTCTGGTGCAAACAAGGGAGTATTCAAAGATTCATAGATTATCTTAGATTGTATTGGATAGAGAAATGAAGAAGAAACATGTGAAGGACTATTTTATAATTGTATTTTATATTTGTCTTCACTTGAAAAACTTGGTGATATATAAACCAAGTTGCAGCTAGTAATTAGGTGTGAATTTTCAAGAGCTGTTTAGAAAAATTCAGAGAGAAAATCATCTACTTTGTACTAGGAAGCAGCTGTGAATAATTCTTTGTATCACAGATTTTCTGAAATACACATCTCTGGTGGAACAATAAATCCACCAGAAAAGTTTTTAAAGCCTCTATGTTCTTTACATTTATGTTTTAAATATACATCTGTCTGCACTTGCTTAAAGCAATTCACACACATCTGTTCATCATACACTTAGCTTTTGAAACTGCTCAAAAGTTGAAAAAGTTTTGAGATTTACATTCAACCCCCCTTCTGTAAATCTCATTGTTAGTTCCTTGAGAATAACACATGTATATTAACCTCTCTTTTTAAACATAAAAGATAAATTTATGTATGTTTTGCAAGTTATATAGTCAAATACAATTTAAACGGGATCAAAAATGTTAAGTAGGGTCAAAATAGTTACTTTTAGGGGTCAAATATAAAATAAAATTAACTTTATATCTCCCAAGATAAGGCCTATATGGGCTCGCCGGAGGATAAAAGAAGACGAGTAAGGGACCCCCCTTGAATATAGACTATATGCACATAGGCAGCAGTCAAGCATGAAAGTGGAAAAAAGGGGGCAAGGGAAGCGGTCGGGATGACATGGCAATTGACATATGCAGAGAAAAAGTTTTCATCCCTCCAATATGAGATTTTAATTTTATTTCACCAAAAAAATTTAAATAAGTAGAGTATGGTTGGAACTGGGTTTTTGAAGAAATCTCCAAAACCTTTTAACACTATTTTCATTCAAAAGTTCATTTATGAGCTGAAAAATGAATTATGATATTCATTTTTGGGACATAATTTTATTTTTCATATCCATAATAAATTATGAGAATATTAGAAGAAGTTGAATATGAATCCTTCTATGTAAACCCTGATACCATACTAGGGAGTAGGTTTAAAAATTTAAGATATTAGATAGAACATTTTTTGAATTTTATATTAATATTTTAAAAATATAATAAGTAATAAACCCATTTTTTCTACAGCACATTCGCTGGGAAAAGAACATGTAAGGGAATCATTTAAAAGCGAACTTGAACCGAAACTTTGCCGACAAGTTTATAATTTTCTTCATGTATTTTCCACACTTGTCAATTGTTCAAGCGTTCCGGGGACGGTCCCTGGAAAATCCTTATACAACAAACATAATTCTGTTTGTTGGATGGTTCATCCAATGGCTGTAATTAAAAAAATAGTTATAGGGATTGCGGATATTGTCCGGGGTTAGGAGAAATTACCTTTTTACCCTCTTATTACGGACCGTGGATATTGTCAGCGGTTGGAACTTGATGTTAATGCATGGGGTACATTTTTATTTAGTAAATAGAAATTTATTTTAGATCCCAACCCCAAACAATGTCCGCAGTCCGTGAAAGTTAAATTTCCGGGCCGCTGATAATGATTGTGGTCCCTATATGTGTTTTTTTAATCACGGCCATTGGATAGTTGATCCAACGGATAAAAAGCCGTTTGTTGTATAAGGGCTCCCCGACAAACTGTTGTCAGGGACCCTCCCCTTATATTTTATAGGCCCTCTTTTGTTTGATATCACGAAACTTCCCATCTCTCTTGTTCTTGTATTTTTACTTACAAACATGCCTTTTGCAGCTATAAATTTATATTAAATAATGTTATTCCTAGAGGACTAACAATGAGATTTACAGAAGGGGGGTTGAATGTAAATCTCAAAACTTTTTCAAGTTTTGAGAAGTTTATTAAAGCAGTGTGTTCTAGATGAACAAGTGTATGAATTGCTTTGAGCTAATGCAGACAGATATATATTCAAACACAAAATGTAAAGAACACAACAAACTTTAAAAACTTTTCTGGTGGATTTGTTGTTCCACCAGAGATGGTATATTAGAAAATCTGTGTTCAACAATGTTGATCACAGCTGCATCCTAGTACAAACTAGATGAATTTTCTCTCAAGATATTTCTTAACAGCTCTGGAAAATCTCTCTCTAATTACTAGCTTCTTCTTGGTTTATATATTACCAAGTGTACAAGTGAAAAACAATATAAAATTACAATAGTAAAATAAGTTCTTCACTTGCTTCTTTTCCTGTTCAATCAAGTACTTTGTTGACTATTGCAACTTTGTACTAAAGAAGAACGGCTGCTTTTTCTGTTGATCCTGAAATTCGGCTACCACATCTCAGTTTTCTCTGACAACCCATGTGCCTCTGTTTGTAGGTACAACTACCACTTATCAACGGCTAATTAGCAGAACATCCGTTGAAGTTTTCATCCGTTGATGACTTCATCCGTTGAAGGATGTTATCCGTTGAAGCTTTTAGAGACATCCGTTGAAGCTTAGCTTCTCATCCATTGAAGGTCTTTAAGTCATCCGTTGATACCACTTCATTTATACAAAATTACAAGGCATGAAATATTTACAATTGGCCTTCCTATCTGCATATCATCTAGTAGTCAACATGACTCATAGTTTCTCTCAACTTCTAAGAATTACATTTTAAATACAGAGACTGAAATATGCTACAATACTAGACTTATTTCTAAGTAAAGCTACACCATCAACGGATAGCCAAAGTGGTCTTATCCGTTGAGGCTACAGACACTAAATTTCTACTTAAGTGTTTTGTTAAACATATCATCAAACTAATGCACATATATTCCTAACAATCTCCCCCTATTTATGTCTATAAGAATTGTAGACATAAATTCAGGGTTAACTTGATGATAACAAAACACTTAATAAATATTTGAATTGAAACTAAGTAGAAATATAAAAGTGCTGCAAAAGTGTATGTACTAGGAGGTAATTGAAGATTTACAGTATTTCCAAGGGTGCTCCTCTAGCCTGAGCAAATCATCATTTTCTTCTTTGTTCCCTGGTTTTCTTTCCTAGCCCTTTGTCATTTTCCTCAATTTGGAGTTGGAGTTGTCTGAAGAATTCAGCTTCATCTTCATCACTGATATCCAACTTAGATTGCATTTCCTTGAGAGTTTCATTGCTGGCAATCTTGAGTTGGTCTTCAAGTCTGAAAAATCTTCTGACTCCTTTGTCATCTCTAAATTCCATCAACCAATGAGGTGATTTGTGAATTTTAGTTCCCCTTTCTTGTATGAGTAAGGTTCTGGGCAAAGCATTTGGTTCCCTCCAAGTCTTCCTTATGTTGGCAATCTTGTTGAGAATTTCAGTCTTGGCTGTTCTGGTAAAGCCAGAATCCTTTTTGATGGCTGAAAAGACTCTGATCAAGGTAGAGTAGCCTTCATTTAGAATCCTGTAGAGAGGCCATGTTCTTTCCCCAGCTCCCTTATATCTGAACACCAATCTCTCTGGTAGTTGTCTGTAGGCAGCTATTCCCCTTACTTCCTCCAGCTCATCCAGATAGAGATTAATGTCTGAAGCTTCTTTTATGTCACAGATGTGAACATAATCATCTTTAGAAATGGGTGGCTTAGGGTTAGGTTTTTGTTTTTGAGTGAATTTCTTAGAGGTTAGGGGAGGTGTAGATTTAGATTTTCTTTTCTGTTTCTTTGGTAGTGGTAGAGTGGTTAAAAAGGTAGGCAATGTGATGTTGTCCCAATCAATAGGTTCCTCTTTTGGAATGATTGGTTCACCATGGATATTTATAGAGGGATCAGCAACAAAAGGTTCAGGTATGGAAGGTAGTGGTTTAGATATAGATTTGGTATCTTCAGGGTTATCTTCACTCCTTCTGTGTGCCTTGGCCTTTCTTCTGTTTCCCTTCTGCCATTCCTCTCTTTCTTCCATATTTTCACCAAATATGCTCCCAAGAACCTCATCTAAGTTAGCAATCTTTTCTTCACCCCTGACTTCAATTCCTTTCATTTCTTCAACTCGGCTTGACTTTAGCTGTTTTTCAAGCTTTGCTTGTGCTCTTTTGTCAGCCTTGAGTTTTACAGCTTCTTTCTTCAACCTTCTGGTTTCTTCCCTTTTAGCCTTTAGAAATTTGGGATGTCCTTGCATCACACAGATACTCTTTCCCTCTCTATAGATAAAGGCCATGTTCATTCTCTCACCCTTGTCCTTGGTCTCCTTCTTCTTTATGATGCTTGCACTTAGAATTTTGTCTCCATCAGGTTTTGGAAGAGGAAAGTCTACTTCCTTTATCTGAGCAAAGTCTAGGGGATTCTTTGTGGAGTCCATACTGGATCTAGTGTTAGGCTTTAGAACCATAGGTTTTAAATTCTTGAAAGAAGTCTCTCCAACCTTATTTCTCCCTACTGGCTTGAGCTCCATGTTGATTGGTTGAATCTTTGTGCTAAATTTCACAGATGTTGATTTATTTTGTGTAGAACCAAACACCAATTGCAACCTTTCATCAATTCTCCTCCATTGTTCTTTCATTTGTATTTCAGCTGCTGCTAGCTGAATCAAATCAATTCCATCAGGTTTTCCCTTGATTTGAATGATTGGAGAGGTAGTGATGGCAGGAACTAGCACTTTAGATATCTGAATCTTTGTAGAGGGCTCTCCTTCCCCTTCCCTTTTATTCTCCCCCTTTTTGTTATCATCAAGGAGAGGGGTCAAGCCTTGTGCTTTTGCCAGCTGCATTAGGAGATTGGTTTGAGATTGTTGGTTGAGAAGAAGGGTGGCCACAGAATCTTCAATTCCTTGAACTCTGTCTTCCAACTTGGCCAGCCTTTGTTCAGTAACTGATTCCTTTTTCAATCTCGAAACCAAGTCCTGCAAAGTACCATAGGGCATGACTGAATCCAATTTTTCTGAAGTGAAGGATTTCAAGTCAGCAATATCTTTCCTGAGATCATCCAGACTCAAATTTTGCTTTACTTGCTGCAACTTTATGAGATGCAGTGAGTCCAGGTGAGCTTGGAGGATAGCCTTGATATTTGCATTTGAAGTGTTCTGAATGGCCTGTTGAATAGTGATGATTTGTTTGACCAAGTGGACATTGAATTCACCTGTTCTATGCTCCTTAGTCAAGGCCCATTCAGGTAGATTAGGAATGGAACTAGGGTCTTCATCTCCCCCTATGTTCATGCTTCCATCAGAAGAAATAGAGTCATCATCATCAGAATTTACTCCAAATTCCTCAGATGGCTCACCAGCTGTAGAAGGCATCCTGTTAATAGCAGCTTTATCCCTTTGAAGAGATTCTGTTGTGTGCACTAGATGTAGTGTCCTTTCTGCCTCCTCATTGCCCTGAGCAGCCAACATTTGAAAGGCTGTCACAGGATGAGTAAAAGTGTCAGCATCCAAGGAAATGTTATCAATTACAGCTTTGTAATGTTGCTGAAATTGTCTTTCCTTTTCAGCATCATCCACAATCATTGACTCATGAGCAATGGCTGGTTCCACCCTTGTATCAACTGTACCTGCTTTTCTCTCTTTTTCTCTATGTTCTTGCATCAGGGGCTCCCCCTGGCTCACACATCTCACTCCCTCACCTTCACCTTCTAAGGTGGTACTCCACTCACTGACTTTTGCCATGCTGGAAGAAATAGCATGCATTTTTGTGCTCTCAATCTCTCCTTTTGCCTGGGAGCAACCCAGCCTCTCACTCAAATTTTCACTCCCTGCCCTCAATCCTAAAAGTGATTGCACAGTATTCATGTCTTCTACACTTGGAATCATTTCAGTTATTTGTGTAGAGACTATCAACGGATGTGGAATATCCGTTGAAGTTGAAACTGTTGTTATCAACGGATAACTGCTGTTAAGCTTATCCGTTGAAGAGCAACCACTTGTCAACGGATGAGTGATATCCGTTGAAGAAGGAAAAGAAGATGAAATTGAAAGTGATATAACTGTTGAATCTGTATAGATTGATTTGATATGTGTTGATACAGATCCTTCAATTATATCTGAAAGAATTTGCGGGTGATCCAACAAATCATCTAAAAGATGATGATCACCTGTATTTGAGTGGGGCTCCTCCCTGAGTTGTAAAGAGGGAGAATCAGGAATTGATGGGAATAACATATCCACATCCAGAGATGGTGAAGAAGTATTTGGTGATTGATGTGTAGTTATTGTGAGAGAATGGGGCTGTGACTCCACATTTATTGGAGTCACATCAAACTGAGTTTGAGAAGGCACAGAGACAGATGGATGTATCTGTGCAGTGTGTGCACCCTGTGTAGAAGATTGGGTTCTAGCCTTCTTCCTTCTAATAAAAGCTTTTGTAGGTGAGTGTTTGGCTTTAGTGTCCCTCCCTCTTTTGTTCTGTGTTCCTGGTTGGGAACTCTTTTCAATAGTAACATCCTTTTGGGAGGATGCTACTAGGGATGTGCTAGAAACCTTTTCAACCACCACAGCTTTTTGAGAAACTGGGGCTTGGCTAGCTTGGGAAGCACTCAACTCTCCTTCCTTATCCTGGGGGTTTCTTTGATGTTCACCCCTCCCCTCACCACTCACACCCTGTTCACTTCCCTCAGGGTTAATGGTTGTTGTTACAACTGTTGTCTTTTGAGAAATAACAGAGGTGGTTTTCTTTGTCTTGGATTTTGAAAGTTTAGATTTGGTGACCTTGGTAGAAATCTGTTGGGGCATTGACACAGATTTCATGGCCACACTAGAAGATAAAGAAATAGAGGGGTTGGAAGAAGTAGGAGTTGTAGAAGCAATTACCTCACCTACCTGGGGTGCATTCATGATTGGTAAATATACCAATTGCACACTGCTGTTGAGATCCATTCTCAATAAGTCTGCAAGAACTCTTTTCTCTTGTGCCCAGCACTTGAGTTTATTATTCTCATTGATAATGACTAAATTTTCAGCAACATGGTTAGCCAATAACATAAAGAATCTAGCATAATAGATGTTATTAGGTCTATTAGCTTTGTTACCTAATCTAGTACCTAATTCTAGCATCACATAGTTGCTAAAGTTAAAGTACCTATCAGAAACAAGCATATAGAACATATTAACAAGAGATGAAGTTATGGCATCAAAATTACTAATTTTCCCAGAGAAAACCTTTATGAAGGCATCCCCAAGAAAACTCCATTCTTTCCTAAGGCCTTTTCGTCTAATACCCCCTAAATTAGCAGAGTTAAGAGAGTAACCTATGGAATCTAACATGCTGGATACATCACTATCAGTGTGTGGTGTCATGGCATTGTTCTCAGGTAATTTAAAACATGCTTGTAAGTCATCACAGTTAATACAGTGATTTTTACCTTTGAGAGTGAAGGAGATAGTCATATCCATGGAGTTGAACTCAGCAGTTGTCCAAATCTCCTCAACTACTTCACAGAAAATCATTGGGGCTTCCAGCATTGCATAGCTAAGTTTACAGTTTTTGATGAAGTCCATCATTTTGTGATAATCTGAGTGGGCTTCATTCTTTTCTACCAGAGCTATGAAATTGTTCTTCTCGTAGATGAACCCAGATTGAGACATAATCTTCACGACTGGTGCCATTGTTGTGAGTAGAAATTGCAGAGAATAACTTGAAGGTTTTGCAGAGAGAAAATGGTAAATGCTTGAAATTCTAAGAAAGCGTAAAGTAATAATGAACAATCAGAAGGGCTTATATGTTTTCAAAGAAAAAGAAATAAATAAAGGATTAATCAATAAATAGGTGTTAGTGAATTTCAGCCGTTTAAGAATAAACTGTAAGTATTCTAATAACTACCTTTAAAACCAATACATACAGATGTATGTATGGTATCAACGGTTAAGAAAATAGAATCAACGGCTGTGAAACACCTCAAACGTCTGATGTGACATTTCAACGGATAATGTAAATTGTCATCCGTTGAAAGGTACTTCAGCTTTATCCGTTGACGGATAAAAGTTCCAGAGATATACTTGTCTTTCAACGGATAATGAATATCCGTTGATAGAGTAATTTTGACTTTCAACGGATAGGGAACATCCGTTGATGGAATAAACTTTGTTAAAAGTCAAATTTGTTCTAGCAACTAATATATTTCAGGCTTCACTTCAAATTGCAAAGAAGACATGAATTTTAAGAGTAATTAAGCATACCTAGCTCACTTACCAATCTTGTGAATGTTGATTCATCAAGTGGCTTGGTAAATATGTCAGCAATTTGTTGTTCACTTGGAACAAAATGTAGTTCCACTGTACCATTCATGACATGCTCCCTGATGAAGTGGTACTTAATATCAATGTGCTTGGTCCTTGAGTGCTGCACAGGATTCTCTGTTATGGCTATGGCACTTGTGTTGTCACAAAAGATAGGTATTCTATCAACATGAAGTCCATAATCAAGGAGTTGATTCCTCATCCATAACATTTGAGAACAGCAACTTCCAGCAGCAATGTATTCAGCCTCAGCTGTAGAAGTAGAGACTGAATTTTGCTTTTTGCTAAACCATGATACAAGCTTGTTTCCCAGGAATTGGCAGGAGCCTGTTGTACTTTTCCTGTCTATTTTGCAACCTGCATAGTCTGCATCTGAATAACCAATTAGATCAAAGCCAGATTCTCTAGGATACCAAATTCCTAAATTTGGTGTACCCTTGAGATATCTGAAAATTCTCTTGATAGCAATTAAGTGAGACTCCCTAGGATCAGCTTGAAATCTAGCACACAGACATGTAGCAAATATTATATCTGGTCTGCTAGCAGTTAAATATAAAAGTGAACCAACCATGCCTCTATAACTTGTAATGTCCACAGACCTTTCAGTCTTATTTAATTCAAGTTTGGTGGCAGTGGCCATGGGAGTTTTTGCAGATGAACATTCCATTAAGTCAAACTTCTTTAAAAGATCATGAATATATTTAGTTTGACTAATGAAAATTCCATTACTAACTTGTTTAATTTGTAAACCAAGAAAATAGGTTAGTTCTCCCATTAGGCTCATTTCATAATTACTTTGCATTAGCTTAGCAAACTTTTTACAAAGTTTATTATCTTTAGAACCAAATATTATGTCATCTACATAAATTTGAACAAGTATACTAGAGCCATTAACATTTCTAAAGAAGAGAGTTTTATCAACAGTACCTCTAGTGAAGTGATTCTCCAAAAGAAATTTTGATAATGTTTCATACCAGGCTCTAGGTGCTTGCTTCAGTCCATAGAGTGCTTTCAACAGATAATACACATAGTCTGGAAAATTTGGATCTTCAAATCCTGGAGGTTGACTTACATAGACTTCTTCCTCTAATTTCCCATTTAGAAATGCACTCTTGACATCCATTTGATAGACTTTGAAATTGGCATGGGCTGCATAGGCTAGAAAGATTCTGATAGCTTCAAGTCTTGCAACAGGAGCATATGTCTCATCAAAATCTATTCCCTCTTGCTGAGAATAGCCTTTAGCAACCAATCTGGCTTTATTCCTTATGATAATGCCATTTTCATCCATCTTATTTCTGAATACCCATTTTGTATCAATAGGACTCTTGTTCTTTGGTTTGGGTACCAGCTTCCAAACTTGGTTTCTCTCAAATTGGTTTAGCTCTTCCTGCATAGCTAATATCCAATCTGGATCCAATAAGGCTTCTTCCACTTTCTTAGGTTCCTCCTGAGATAGAAAACTACTATACAGACATTCATCTTGAGTAGCTCTTCTTGTTTGCACTTTAGATGATGCATCACCAATGATCAGTTCAAAGGGATGATTCTTGGTCCATTTCCTTTGAGGTGGAAGATGAGCTCTAGATGAGGTGATCTCAGTATTGTCATGATGTGAGATAGAGTTTTGATTAGTTGAAACTCCCCCTGAGTTGTTGGTCCTTTGCAGGGAACTTGGAGTTCCATCAATTAATGATGTAAATTGATTATCAGTTGATGAGCTATGATCAACGGATGCTTCATTAAGTACTTCAACGGATGATGCACAATGTCTTTCAACGGATGCTGAATTTTGTGCATTATCCAGGAGCAAATTTTGTATTCCTTTTGAAGTGTCGTCTCCATCAATCTCTTCTTCACTATCATCACAATATATTTCAATATTGTCAAATTTGAGTCTCTCATAATGTTCCTCATCTGTTAGTCCATCAATCTTTTCATCATCAAACACAACATGCACAGATTCCATAACAATGTTGGTTCTTAGATTGTAGACCCTATAAGATTTTCCAGCTGAATAACCAACAAATATTCCTTCATCAGCCTTTGCATCAAACTTCCCTTTATGGTCAGATTGATTCCTCAGTATAAAACATTTACATCCAAAGACATGAAGAAAGTTTAGAGTTGGTTTTCTTTTCTTGAACAACTGATAAGGAGTCATGCCTTTAGCTTGATTGATCAAAGAAATATTTTGAGTGAAACAGGCACAATTAACAGCTTCAGCCCAAAAATATGTTGGTAACTTTGATTCTTCAAGCATTGTTCTGGCAGCCTCAATTAAAGATCTGTTCTTTCTTTCAACTACCCCATTTTGCTGAGGTGTTCTTGGAGCTGAGAACTCATGCATGATTCCATTTTCTTCACAGAACAGCCTTAATGTCAAATTCTTGAACTCAGTTCCATTGTCACTCCTGATGTTTCTTACCTTCAAGTCAGGATGATTATTGACTTGCCTGATGTGATTGATAATGATTTCACTTGCTTCAGCCTTTGATCCAAGAAAATAGACCCATGAGAACTTTGAGAAATCATCTACAATCACTAAGCAATATCTTTTTCTTGCTATTGACAATACATTGACTGGTCCAAACAAATCCATATGTAGCAGCTGTAATGGTTCATCAATTGTTGTTTCAAGCTTCTTCTGAAATGATGCTTTCCTTTGTTTGCCTTTCTGACAAGCATCACACAGACCATCCCTTGAGAATTCAACAAGAGGAATTCCTCTTACTAAGTCCTTTTTGACTAGATCATTCATTGTCTTGAAATTCAAATGGGATAGCTTCTTGTGCCATAGCCAACTCTCAACTGAACTTGCTTTGCTGAAGAGACAAGTAATAGATTCTGCATCTGTAGAGTTGAAGTCAGCTAAGTACACATTTCCTTTTCTAACTCCAGTTAGAACCACTTTGTTGTCTTTCTTACTAGTGACAACACAGGCTTCAGAATTGAAGGAAACTGTATTCCCTCTATCACATAGTTGACTGATGCTCAGTAAGTTGTGCTTGAGACCATCAACTAATGCAACTTCTTCAATGATGACATTCCTTGTTGAAATCAAGCCATATCCCATAGTAAACCCTTTGCTGTCATCTCCAAAGGTTATGCTGGGGCCAGCTCTCTCTTTAAACTCTGTGAGCAGGGAGAAATCTCCAGTCATGTGTCTTGAACAGCCACTGTCCAAGTACCATAGATTTCTTCTATTTTCCTGCACACCACAAAATCAATCAATTTGATTTTGGTACCCAAGTTTCCTTGGGTCCATTCTTGTTAGCCTTTCTCCTAGACTTCATTCCTCCTGCATCTTTAGACTTAGGTGAGTTTGAGTCAACCTTGGTCTTAGATGTGGTTGGTTGAGGTGTAGGGTTAGTCACAACATTATCCAGCACATTTATAGAATTATTAGGCATGGATTGTGCATACATGTTATTCCACATTGGCATATTGTATGGCATTTGAGGCATACTGAATGCAGCAAGATAAGGATTGTTAAAATATGGCATGTTTGCAAAATGTGCATAAGGATTTTGTTGAGACATAACAGGCATAGCATGTAGAGGTGATACAGACATGTTAGGCATGGAAGAGGGTACAGTTATGGGAGATTTCTTAATAGATTTACAATTAGCAGATAGATGATTAACACTACTACAATGCACACAGCTTTTTCTAGGAGCATACTTATCAGGTGTGTAATTGTTATGTTTGTTAACTCCTACCTTCCCATTTCTGTTGGATTTCCTTTTGGATTCCTTTTTATCCTCAACCATCTTGAGCCTATTGTTTAACTGTTCTAAGGTCATGTGCCCTACATTCACCTTTCTGACATCTTTGGATGTGCTTGCTTCTTCTTTGACAAAGTTCTTTGAAGTTGAACCAAACTTTTTGTTGAGTTTCTTTAGATTTTCTCTTTTAGAAACATCTGCCTGTTTTAATTGAGGAACCTTCAACGGATGTTCCTTTTCTTCCTTCAACGGATAACTTTCATCATCCGTTGATTCCACATCCGTTGACAGTCCATCAATTAATTCCAGTTTCTTTTTATTTTTATCCCAGGCAGTTTCACAGAATGATTCAATTCCTTGGACTTTGGCAATTTGAGCACTTACATCCCTAGATGTTTTCCAGGCTTTAATCACCTCTTGCTCTTTCTCTAATTGATTGGAAAGTATTTCTACTTTTTTAACAGATTCAGCTAGTTCATTCTCAACAGATATACAATGCAATTTGGTTTTCTCTAGGTCAATCAACTTATTTTCTAACACAGTATTTCTATTGCTTAAAAACAGATTGTTCTCTTTGATCCTACTATTTTCTTTAGCAAGAGATTTAAGAGACACACGCAAATGATACAACTCAGTAGACATGTCATTGAAAGCATCATTGCACTCTTCTTTAGTAAGCTGTGTTAAATCAGTAGTGATTACCTGATTGCTTGATGAACTAACTTCGTTTTCTTCAGAATCAGCCATGAGAGCAAGGTTGACATAATCCACATCTTCATCCTCTTCATCTCCATCAGCTGCCCAGTCCTTTTCTTGAGTAATGAAAGCTCTTTCCTTCTGTTTGAGCAGATCAAAATATTTCTTTTTGTAATCTACTTGTTCAAATTTCTTCTTTTCAGAGGTTGGCTTTCTGCACTCACTTGCAAAGTGTCCACTTATACCACAATTAAAACACTTGAACTTGGATTTGTCCACCATGTTCTTATAGGGTTTAGTGGCTCTAGTGTTTTTCCTGAACTTCATCTTTGCAAATCTCCTGGACAGAAATGCAAGATGCTCATCAATACCATCAGAGTCATCTTGACTGGAGTTGTCTTCATTTTCAGCAACTTGCTCTTTACCCTTGTCTGATTCTGGATTTCTTACACCATCTTTGGAGCTTGATGTAGATCTCACAGTTTCTTTTCTGCATGCTTTCTCATTTTCAGCTACCAATGCAACTGAACCTCCTTTCTTTCTCCCCCTCTCCAATACCTCATCCTGTTCCAACTCTAGTTCATAAGTCTTCAAGATTCCATATAATCTTTCAAGAGTAAAGTCCTTATAATCCTGAGAGTTTCTTAAGGAAACAGTCATGGGT
Source organism: Apium graveolens (assembly GCF_009905375.1). Classification (NCBI taxonomy): domain Eukaryota; kingdom Viridiplantae; phylum Streptophyta; class Magnoliopsida; order Apiales; family Apiaceae; genus Apium; species Apium graveolens. The sequence continues at coordinate 31,851,270 of NC_133652.1, forward strand.
TTCCATTCCTTTGGTAAGGATCTCAAAAATTTAAGATTTGAATCCTTCACCTGGTACACTCTACCATACAGCTTCAGTCCATTCAACAGCTTTTGGAATCTATTGAATGTGTCATTTAAAGATTCATTCTCTTCAAAATGAAAGTACTCATACTGTTGAATGAGAAGCTGCATTTTGTTCTCTTTTACTTGTTCTGTACCTTCACACAGCAGCTGAACTGTGTCCCAAACCTCTTTGGCAGTTGAACAATTTATCACATTATCAAACATGTCCTTGTCAAGACCATTAAACAAAATGTTCATAGCCTTCTTATCCTTGTGGACTTCTTCTGTGTCTTCCATTGTCCATTCTGCTCTAGGTTTTGGAATGGATTGACCAACAGCAATTGTGGCCGTAGCAACTGTGGCTACTTTGTGGGGAATGTGAGGACCATTCTCAATGCAGTTTACATAACCTTCATCTTGGGAGAGTAGATGAAGGTGCATTTTCACCTTCCAGTGGTGATAACTGTCTTTGTCAAGAACCGGGATCTTTACTCCAATATCCTTCCTACTCATCTTTGTTAGATTCCAAGATCTTTAAACTCTTTGTGTGTCAAGAGCTTGCTCTGATACCAATTGTTATTCCTAGAGGACTAACAATGAGATTTACAGAAGGGGGGTTGAATGTAAATCTCAAAACTTTTTCAAGTTTTGAGAAGTTTATTAAAGCAGTGTGTTCTAGATGAACAAGTGTATGAATTGCTTTGAGCTAATGCAGACAGATATATATTCAAACACAAAATGTAAAGAACACAACAAACTTTAAAAACTTTTCTGGTGGATTTGTTGTTCCACCAGAGATGGTATATTAGAAAATCTGTGTTCAATAATGTTGATCACAGCTGCATCCTAGTACAAACTAGATGAATTTTCTCTCAAGATATTTCTTAACAGCTCTGGAAAATCTCTCTCTAATTACTAGCTTCTTCTTGGTTTATATATTACCAAGTGTACAAGTGAAAAACAATATAAAATTACAATAGTAAAATAAGTTCTTCACTTGCTTCTTTTCCTGTTCAATCAAGTACTTTGTTGACTATTGCATCTTTGTACTAAAGAAGAACGGCTGCTTTTTCTGTTGATCCTGAAATTCGGCTACCACATCTCAGTTTTCTCTGACAACCCATGTGCCTCTGTTTGTAGGTACAACTACCACTTATCAACGGCTAATTAGCAGAACATCCGTTGAAGCTTTCATCCGTTGATGACTTCATCCGTTGAAGGATGTTATCCGTTGAAGCTTTTAGAGACATCCGTTGAAGCTTAGCTTCTCATCCATTGAAGGTCTTTAAGTCATCCGTTGATACCACTTCATTTATACAAAATTACAAGGCATGAAATATTTACAATTGGCCTTCCTATCTGCATATCATCTAGTAGTCAACATGACTCATAGTTTCTCTCAACTTCTAAGAATTACATTTTAAATACAGAGACTGAAATATGCTACAATACTAGACTTATTTCTAAGTAAAGCTACACCATCAACGGATAGCCAAAGTGGTCTTATCCGTTGAGGCTACAGACACTAAATTTCTACTTAAGTGTTTTGTTAAACATATCATCAAACTAATGCACATATATTCCTAACAAATAAAATATTACAATTTTCAAAGTTATGATACGTCCTTGCAAGGATGGTCGTATATCTACGAATTTAAATTTTTGTTTTAATTTTTTTAAGAAAATAGCATATCTCGGGAAAATATTTTAAAAATTCATATAAATGGGCAGATATCAAAATCTTCATCAATCTTTTTGGCGACTCATTTGTACCACTTAAGTTGACAGTAATGACACGGTCGTTAACCCTTTTGCGAATAAGTTTTGACTCTTACGCGGCTGCAATAGTTGAAGCCAACGTGGAAGTTCAATACACGTAACCTAGTAACAGCTATATTGAAAGAGAAATACAAGTATATATGTATCCATATCTCACTGTAATATTAGAAATTAGGGTTCTTGAAGCATAACTTCAGAAAACTCCATAATTTGGGAATATCTTTTCAATTACCTTTGCAAACACACTCACAAAATCTTTTACAATAAAAACCCTATGTTGCAAATGTCGAAAAGTTCGAGTGCATGGGAATACAATACCGGGTTATGTGATTGTAGTAAGAGAGCTCGAGTTCGTACATCATGGACATCAAAGAATCCTGGTCGACATTTTCTAACATGTGATAAACCTAAGTTAAGCTAAAAAATTGATGAGTAGTTGTAAATATAATTTTTATACTTGTTATAATGTTGTGATTGAAAACACATGAAGAAGATGGATGCAATTTCTTTATGTGGATTGATGATGGTGTTAGTGGTAGAGCAAATGAGATATTGACTGAGATAATTAAGCCAAAAGAAGAGTTTTGTGGAAGAAAAATTGAAGGTTCTTGATTGCATTCTTCTAACTGAGCCTTGTTGCTTTCCTAACTGGTCCAACACTGGAATTTTGTTGAGTTGATGTCACAACCATTATACTTGCTGTTGAACTTGTACTTCTGGGAGTTAAAGCAGTGGTCTTCTTGCTAGGTCCAAAATTGTTGCTCTGTTGTGTGGCAATAATGGGATCAGACCCATGTGGTGTAGCAGCTGGAGTTGTTCCTCTAGGTGGCATAAAAGGTACAAAACCAGGAGTTGGCATGAAAATTTTCTTGTGCCTTATTGTCCTCTTGAAATGTTACATAAACTTTTCCTGATTTTTACCACTCATATGTTCCCCCTGTCTCAAATGACATTTTTTTCCTAGAAATTTTCTGCAGAAATGGCAAATGATCTTTGACTGGTGATGCAAGTTTGGCTGGTGACTCAACTTTATCCTCATCTGAAAGGTGCACATCTTCTTGTTAGAAATATGTTGTGAACTTGATGATAAGTTGAACAAAACACCTTACTAGATTTAACTTAGTGTTTTTTTAGCACTCGACAGATGTTTTAATATAGTCCCGATGGATGAACTTTATAGTCCCGACGGATGATAATTTAACATCCATCGAGAGTGTAGCTTATGCAACAATAAGTATTGTAACACATTTCTGCAAACAACAATGTATTATTTGAGTAGACACTGTAAGATTCTTTAAGTCATGTTGACTACTAGATTAATATGCAGAATAGGTTGGCTAATTATAAATATAAGATGTATTGTAATTCTGTATAAGTGAAATAGAGTCAAGTGGCAGAAAGACTCCCGACGGATGATCTACAAAGGCTCCCGACGAATAATCAACAAGGCTCCCGAAGGATGATCAAAGTAATCCCAACGGATGATAATATTCAATTTAGCAGTTGATAGTGACAACACAGTCACATGCGTCGGGTGTTTACAAATGGAATGTGGCAGCCTAATTGCAGGATCTAGAGAACAAAGAAGCATTACCATTTCCATGCAAATATAAAGTTATTCAAATATGCTGGATAGAGTAATGTAGCAACATGGAGTTAGACTAGATATAATTTTGTTTTATTGTCTTGTCTTACTACTATGTAACTTGTTGATATATAAACCAAGAGTAGCAAGTAGAACAAATAACTAAGTAAGCATTATTTTTCAGAGAGATGGATAGGCTATATCTGTTAAGCATTTCTCTGTAATTTTGTAAGTTCACTTGTAAGCAGCTGTGTGCTATTCAGGCATCACAGAGTTCTCATACTAATATATCTCTCTGGTGAATAAGTTCAAATCCACCAGAAAGTTTTAAAGCTTTGTGTTTTATTACTTTGTGTTTTGATTTCAATTTAAGTTTTATTCCGTACTTCTTGCAAAATCAAACACTGTTATATATATATTAAGTAAGAACAATCTTAAAATTTAAAAAGGAACAAGAATTACATTCAACCCCCCCCCCCTTCTGTAATTCTTGTTGCATTGTTTGGGAATAACAATTGGTATCAGAACAAGCTCTTGAAGTACAAAGAGTGTAAAGATCACAACAATCAACAAGATGAAAAAAAGGATGTTGGAGTAAAAATTTCATTTCTGGACAAAGACAACTATCACCACTGGAAGGTGAAGATGCACCTATATCTTCTCTCTCAAGATGAAGCTTATGTGGACTGCATTGAAAGAGGTCCCCATGTCTCTATGAGAGCTGCTACAGGGAATGAACCATCAGTTCCAAAGCCTAGACATGAATGGTCTGATCCAGACATTGAGCAAGTCAGGAAAGATAAAAAGGCCATGAATATACTGTTTAATGGTGTTGATGGTGATATGTTTGACAACATCATAAACTGTAAAACAACTAAAGAGGTTTGGGACACAATTCAAATTTTTTGTGATGGTACTGAGCAAGTCAGAGAGAACAAGATACAACTCTTGATTCAGCAATATGAGCATTTTCACTGTAAAGAAAGTGAATCACTTACTGATATATTTAGTAGATTTCAAAATCTAATGAATGCTCTCAAGTTGCATGGAAGGGTCTATCAAACAAAAGACTCAAACCTTAAATTCCTTACATCTCTACCAAAGGAATAGAAGCCCATGACAGTCTCTTTAAGAAACTCTCAAGATTACAAGAAATTCACCTTGGAAAGACTGTATGGAATTCTAAAGACCTATGAGCTTGAAATAGAGTAAGATGAGAGGATGGAAAAAGGAAGGAAGAAAGGAGGATCCATTGCACTAGTTGCTGAGCTAGAGAAGGAAAAGGAGATGAAGGTTGAAGCTGTGGAATCTACATCAAATTCAAAGGATTGTGAGAGCAAGGGTAAAGGGCTGGTAGCTGAAAATGAAGAACAGTTGAGCCAGGATGACATGGATGATATAGATGAGCATCTAGCATTCTTATCCAGGAGATTTTCCAAGCTCAAATTCAAGAAGAATTTTGGAGCAGCTAAGCCAAACAAAAACATGGTTGATAAATCTAAATTTAAGTGTTTCAAATGTGGCTTGACATGTCATTTTGCCAGTGAATGTAGAAAGCCTGATTCTTGTAAAAAGAAGTTTGAGCCAGTTGATTACAAACAAAAATATTTTGAGCTGCTCAAACAAAAGGAAAGGGCTTTCATCACACAGGAGAATGACTGGGCTGCAGATGGATTGGATGAAGATGAAGAAACAAGCTATGTCATCCTAGCTCTAATGGCCAAGTCAGATGAAGCAGAAGTTAGTTCATCAAGCAATCAGGTAATCACCACTAACCTAGCATATTTTACTAAATCTGAATGCAATGATGCCATCAATGATATGTCTACTGAGCTATATTATCTACGTGTAACTCTAAAATCCCTCATTAAGGAAAATGCTAAAATTAAAGAAAATAATTTGTTTTTAAGTGAGAGGAATAATATGCTAGAGTCTCAATTTATTGAGTTTGAAAAATTGAGAATTGAATGTAAAACTGCTAAGGATGAATTAACTGAATCCTTAAAGAAAAAAGAGATTTTAAGGAAGCAGCTTGAACGAGAACATGAAGTAATTAAGACATGAAAATAATCTAGAGATGGTCATGCTCAAATTACTAAAGTTCAAGGTATAGAATTCTTTTGTGATGTAGCCTAGAAAAAGAGCAAAGAGAAGCTTGATTCCAATCTGGTTGAAGGACTTTCAACAGATGTGCATTCGACGGATGATGAAAGTTATTCGTCGAATAATCAAAAAGATTATCCGTCGAAAGACAATGAGCCACATCCGTCGAATGTTAGTAAGCCAGTTAGCAAAGCTAAGTTAGCTAAGTTGAATGATAAATATGGATCAGTTTCTAAAAACTTTGTTCCAGGAGAATCAAGTCAAGTAAGAAAAGAAAAGAGAGTTAATGTTGGTCATCTGTCTATCAAGCAATTGAATGACAAATTAGATAAGATTGAGGTTAAAGCAGAATCAAAAAGGAAAAATAACATAAATGGGAAGGTAGGGATTAACAAATATAACAAGTACACACCTGATAAATATGCTCCAAGAAAAATATGTGTTAAGTGTGGTAGTGTTAATCATTTGTCTGTTAATTGCAAACTTGCTATGCCTACTCCTATGTCTGCACCTCCTTCGTTTACCAACATGTCTGCCATGTCTATGAATGTTTTGCCTGCACAGAATATGAATGCACAATTTGCTAATATGCCATTTGTACCTAATCCATATTATGCTGTATTTAGTATGCATCAAATGCCATTTAGCATGCCTTAATGGAATAACATGTTTGCACATAGCATGCCTTTTCCTGTTAATCAAAATGTGCATGATAATTCTTCATCAATGAATGGTTTCAAAGGTCCAACTCAAATGACTAAGGATGAATCTGAAATACCCAAGTCAAATGAGGTCAAACCTAAGAAACCAAAGAAAAAGGCTAACAAGGCAGGACCCAAGGAAACTTGAGTACCAAAATTAACTTGATTTAATTTTGATGTGTGCAGGGAAATATAAAGAATCTTTGGTATCTGGATAGTGGTTGCTCAAGGCACATGACTGGAGATTCTACCCTGCTCACTGAGTTCAAGGAAAGAGCTGGCCCATGTATTACTTTTGAAGATGACAGCAAATGTTATAATGTGGGATATGGCTTGATTTCAAAAGATAATGTCATCATTTAAGAGGTTGCCCTAGTGGATGGTTTCAAGCACAATCTGTTGAGTATCAGCCAACTTTGTGATAAGGGCAACTCAATCACTTTCAACTCTGAAGCCAGTATTGTGACCAACAAGAAAAGCAACAAAGTGATTCTCACTGGAGTGAGAAAAGGAAATGTGTACATAGCTGATTTTAACTCATCAAATACAGAATCTGTCACTTGTCTATTTAGCAAGGCAAGTTAAGATGAAAGTTGGCTATGGCACAAGAAGCTGTCCCATCTAAACTTCAAGACCATGAATGAGCTAGTCAAGAAAGATTTGGTTAGAGGTATTCCTCAAGTATAGTTTTCAAAGGATGGATTATGTGATGCATGCCAGAAAGGAAAGTACATTAAAGCATCATTTAGAAAGAAGCTTGAATCATCAATTGAAAAACCTTTACAGTTACTTCACATGGACTTGTTTGAACCAGTAAATATATTGTCTATCTCAAAGAAGAGATATTGCCTAGTAATTGTGGATGATTTTTTAAAGTTCTCTTGGACATATTTTCTAAAGTCAAAAGGTGAGGCTAGTGAAATCATCACCAATCACATAAGGCAAGTTAACAATCATCCTGACTTCAAGGTTAGAAGAATAAGGAGTGACAATGAAACTGAGTTCAAGAATTCTATAATGAGAGTATTTTATGAAGAAAATGAGATCATGCATGAGTATTCTGTAGCTAGAACTCCACAACAAAATGGAATGGTGGAAAGAAAGAACAAGTCTCTTATTGAAGCTGCAAGAACTATGCAGGAAGAATCAAAGTTACTAACATATTTTTGGGCTGAAGCTGTAAACACTGCATGCTACACTCATAATATTTCTTTGGTTAATCAAGCCGAATGCATGACACCCTACCAATTGTTCAAGAATAGGAAGCCAACTCTAAATTTTCTTCATGTCTTTGGCTGTAAATGCTATATCCTAAGGAATCAAACTGATCAACTTGGAAAGTTTGATGTCAAAGCAGATGAAGGAATTTTTGTTGGATATGCTGTTGGAAAAGCATATAGAGTCTACAATCTAAGAACCAAAATTGTTATGGAATATGTACATATTGTGTTTGATGATAAAAAGATTGAAGGACTGCAAGATGGAGATTTCCATGAGACCTCAAATTTGACAATGTGGAGATGATTTGTGAAGACAGTGATGATGATAGTGATCATGAAACAGTGGCTAAGGATAATGCAGAAAATACTATCTCCAATGATGCACAAAATTCAGCATCAGTCGAGTTGCATAATGCATCATTCGTCGGTAGACAATCAGCTTCATCCATCGAGATACAAAGTGCATCATCCGTCAGAACAATGAGAGAAGCTGAGAATCAAAACAGATCACTTACAGAAAGAACCTCTTCTTCAAATAAAAAATTCACAAACTTAGGGGGAGTTTCTTCTAATCAAAACTCAATCACACATCAAGACAATGATGAGGCCTCTTCAATTAGAGCTAATCTACCTCTACAGAGAAAATGGACTAGAGATCACCCTTTTGAGCTCATTATTGGTGATGCATCTTCTAGAGTTCAAACAAGGAAAGCAACTCAAGAAGAATGTCTTTATAGCAGCTTTCTTTCAAAGGAAGAACCAAAGAAGGTAGAAGAAGCTCTGTTGGATCCTGATTGGGTTCTAGCTATGCAAAATGAGCTAAACCAATTTGAAAGGAACAAGGTATTGAAGTTGGTACCCAAGCCTAAAGGAAAGAATTCAATTGACACCAAGTGGGTATCCATGAACAAGATGGATGGAAAAGGCATAGTTGTCAGGAACAAAGCTAGATTGGTTGCAAAGGGCTACTGTCAACAAGAAGGAATAGATTTTAATGAAACTTTTTCTCCTGTTGAAAGACTTGAAGCCATCAGAATTTTCTTAGCCTATGCAGCCCATGCCAATTTCAAAGTCTATCAAATGGATGTCAAAAGTGCTTTTCTGAATGGAGATTTGGAGGAGGAAGTCTATGTCAGTCAGCCTCCTGGTTTTGAAGATCCAAACTTTCCAGAATATGTCTACTATCTTTTGAAAGCACTTTATGGAGTGAAGCAAGCACCTAGAGCCCGGTATGATACTTTGTCAAAGTTTCTCTTAGAAAATCACTTCACAAGAAGTACTGTTGATAAAACTTTATTCTTTAGAAATGTTAATGACTCTAGTATACTTGTTCAAATCTATGTAGATGATATTATATTTGGCTCTACAGATGAAAAACTTTGCAAAAAGTTTGCCAAATTGATGCAAAGTAAGTATGAAATGAGCATGATGGGAGAACTAACTTATTTTCTTGGTTTACAAGTTAAGCAAGTTAGTGATGGAATATACATTAGTCAAACCAAATATATTTATGATCTTTTAAAGAAGTTTGATCTAATGGATTGCACATCTGCAAAAACTCCCATGGCTACTGCAACTAAACTTGAATTAAATACAACTGAAAAGTCTGTGGATATTTCAAGCTACAGAGGCATGGTTGGCTCACTTATGTACTTAACATCTAGTAGACCAGATATAATATTTTCTACTTGTCTTTGTGCTAGATTTTAGGCTGATCCTAGAGAATCTCATTTAGTAGCTATTAAGAGAATTTTCAGATATCTCAAGGGCACACCAAAACTTGGCATTTGGTACCCTAGAGATTCTGGTTTTGATCTAACTGGTTATTCAGATGCAGATTATGCAGGTTGTAGAATTGATAGAAAAAGTACAACAAGAACCTGTCAATTTCTAGGAAACAAGCTAGTATCTTGGTTCCGTAAAAAGCAAAATTCAGTTTCTAATTCTACAGCTGAAGCTGAGTATATTGCTGCTGGTAGTTGCTCTGCACAGATTCTATGGATGAAAAACCAACTTTTGGACTATGGTCTGCAAGTGGACATAATTCCTATTTTCTGTAATAACACAAGTGCAATTGTCATCACTGAAAATCCAATACAGCATTCAAGAATAAAGCACATAGACATCAAGTACCACTTTATTAGGGAACATGTGATGAATGGTATTGTGGAACTTCATTTTGTTCCAAGTGAAAAGCAACTTGCAGATATCTTTACCAAGTCACTTGATGAATCCACCTTTACTAGGTTGGTAAGTGAGTTAGGTATGCTTAATTATTCTTAAATTATTTCTGATAATTTTACAAGTTGAAATGCAGCCAGAAACTTAATTGATTTTTCTGTTTTAGATGAAATTTTGGCTAAGTCAGAATTTACATCTCGACGGATGTTCATTATCCATCGAGTTTGATCATCCGTCGAAATAGAATAGCTTGATAAAAATCAATTACCTTTCTGGATTATTTTATACCCAACGGATAATTGCTTTATTCTCATCCGTCGAATTGTCTATGTTAGTCCCAAAGTATCGTAGAAGGGGGGGGGGTGAATACGATACCTACAATATTTTCGATTGATTTACAAGTTCTTCGTTAAAAATACGAAATCAAATTAGACACAAAATAATTCGAGGAATATATTGTTTTATTAATATAATACCCGAGGTTGCTATAATCTAATCAATAAATTGATTAGCTACAATAAATTCAGCAGCATAACAATATGTTTACAAGCTTAATAAATGAAGTGCTTTAATGGAGCTCTCGTAAACTAAACTGTATTGCTGAAGAAGATGACTAAAATGAATTGTATTCATTTTGCTGCTAATGTAGACATTCAATTTCATTGGATAGGTGACATTGTTGTGTCCACACAAATCTTAGAATTGTTGTATTGATTCACTGGACATTCACAAGTGTTCTATGGCGACCGGTGTATTCCTTGATTTCTACTTCTATGGCGACCAATGTATCCCCTTGTACAAGCTTCTATGGTGACTGCTCTGTGTAACCTATGTTGTTGCTCTATGGTGACCAGTTGGTGCTCTATGGAGACCACTGTGGTGCCTGAGAATGATTCTCTATGGCGACCACTGTATTGCCTTAGAGTAATTCTCTATGGCGACCTTGCAGTAGTCCTTACACCTCTATGGCGACTAGAGTGATGAGTTCTCTGCCTTAGAATGTTTTTACTTCTGTTTTGCCATTCTTCACTGTATCAACACTTTCTTCTGTAACTGAATTAAAATCCCTTCCTGAATACTGATGTTTGGTGCACTGGTCTGGTTCACAAATAACTAGCATTGAGAGAACCTAATTCAATTTGTCTTGTGTTTCTGAGCTGATACAGATTGGTGAATATCCATTACTTCTTTCACTGAACACTTGATCTGTAACACTTGAAATCAATTCATGTAACTGATGCTTAAAGTCCTATGATGTCTTATTCTTCATGGCTGCTTGAACATGACAATGAACTTCCTCCCATGATCTATTTTGAGGACTTAAAGAGTCAATTGCATCTTTTGGTTCTTTGTGTTTATCCTATCTTCATCTGCAGGGTTCCTGTGCTTCACAATTTAATATTGTTTATCAGTTTCTGTTTTCATGTTGAGTTATAATTCCTCCATTACATGTTACATTACATTATGCTTTACAGTTTACATCTTAGCCGTTAAAGTTCTGAATATTATCCATCAGATATACTTACAGTCTGTAATTAAATCACGACGGATAATTGACAGAATTTTGACAGTTTATATTATTTTTAAACGGCTAAGAGCTCACCTTTCATAATCAAAGATTGTTCATCCTTCACGAGTTTACACTTTTGGTATGTATATAGCTGATATTCGGCACGTCGATAGCTGGGGTGCCTTCGACATGTCTATAAATGGTGTCCGACATGTAGATAGATGTGGTGTCGTTTCTCCAATCTCAGTTTATGCGATTGGTGCTTCTAAATATTGGGCTAACAATGATTTTTATGTGATATGGTCAATTGTGATGTTATTTTCAGAGATGTTGATGTAATTTGGATCGCTTGGGATTTCTTTGATTTCGTTTTTAGATTCAAGATTTTTTAAATTCTATGTGTTAAACAATCAGGAAACAAATCATCTAATTATTTTTAGTATGTTATTTATTTTACCACCTGGTTATATCAACAGTTGGGATTTATCCCGGCTGTACTATATTTATAATTAATGAAAGATTTTTGCATTTGTAAAAAAAAAGAACGCAAACTCTGGAAAATACGTTTTAAAAAAACAAATTGTAGGAAGAAAACTGGAAACCAAACGGGCTTTCATAAATGATAAAACAAAGTAAAGTATCCAATGGGCTTTCGCTGTTTGGAGTAGAAAAAATTAAACAATATGAGCCTGTGTGACGGCAGCAGTGACCTACCAATACCCTACCAAATCGGACACAAATTATACACGATCCATAAACACACTCCTCGTCCCGTAAATTTGAGAAAAATTGAATCAAATGCAAATTGCAGAAGATTAAAATTTAATTAGTATCTGAATTGAAGGATGGTTTTATGGGAAATAGCGTTAGCAACTGCTTATTTTTTAGGGCTTAAACCAACTTATAAGATCGCTCTTAAGATTCAACGTCGTGTCATACCTATCCAACACCCTAGGGCCCGTCAATTTGTGCACAGGTATTATCATTGTATTTATTTATTTGATTTTTTTCACCTTTATTGTTGTTGTATTTTTATGTGGGGTTTTTTTTAGTTACCTCGTCAAAATTTATTTTATTTGCTTTATTTGAGTCTGATTGGATGATTATTAGCTTTGCTATGTAATGTTGAAGCTTTTTGTATGATTTTATGAAAAACATGATCTTTGGTTGAATGCAAGTCGTGATTATCAATGTTAGTTTTCGATTTGTTTTCGTAAACAAGAATTTAAAGCTTTGATGGGAAGATCAAATTTTATGTTGAGAATTGCGTGTTTCATGATTTAAGTACAATTTGGGGCATTTCTGTATTGCATTCAGTTTGACTTAGTTTGTAGAGGTGAAAATGCAAAATGTATTGTTGGTATTTTGAAATTTCTAATGGACCAGATTGCTGTAATGGAGTATAAGATGTGTAAATTTGGGGAAGGCACTGCAAAACCATTTATGCAAATCATCTTTATCGCCACTTACCTGAGCCGAATAAATCATGATTCATCTTTGAAATAATATGAATAATGTGTTGACCACCAGGTTAAATATATCGTCCGACACCCCATTTCACCAATGGGTTTCCGGTTTCCCTCTCAACCATGTCTACAACAACTTCCTTTTGTATTATGGTTGTTAACTTTCAGCCATACAGTATATGTCACCTGCCTTTACTTGATTGGCTGACTGCTCCTAGAAAGATGTACTATTGTTTCTCTCTTGTTCATGCCGTACCTTACGTGAATATGTATGATACTTTTACTTGTTGATTGAAGGTGTGAAGGTCCTTGACCACATTATATATCCTCGAGGAAAGTCATTTTTAAAATCTATGTATCCAACTAAAAGGCCAATCAGTTTTTCCTCGTTGTTTTAGGAATTTTAAGAATATGTTTTAACTTAAAGGGATTAATGCATATTTCTGAAGCGTTATACTGCCGAATACATGGAGATGAGGATGTATCCTCGTGAATTCTATGTGCTAGGAAAGCGTCTGTCAAATGTCACTGTAGAAGAAAAGAAATTGGGATGGTTTTGGTTAAAAGTTTTTTGGAAGGATGCATATGCTACCTGTTTATAAATGTGAGTTGCACATGCTCTAAAGTGCACAACTTGATTGAAATTACTATTTGGGACGAAGCAGCCGTAGGTTCTGCCGAATAGGACAGATATTCAGCCTCTTTGTAAATATTAAAATTTGGAATGGTTATGTAAATATTGGAATTTGGCCATTAATCGTTTCAAAAATGATGTTTCATGAAGAATTGAAGATCAAATAGAATAAACCAGAGAAAATAGGATAAACTATAAAGCAAGTAGTGGGGTCGGCAAAGCACAATTTCTTTGAAAATAATTATAATTTAAGACGAAACTAGGGTTTAGATGGATTGCAAGTGTCTTTATAATATATGAACCATGCCGTAATTGATTGCAAGCTGTTCCAGTTTGAAAGAAACTAGTACATTTACCGATATGTTTTAGACGTATGTAAAAATTTCTTTTAATCGGCTATAATAAGCATTTATTGCTATCTTTTTCTCTTACTAAAAAGTTGAAAAGTTTATTTATTGGATATGAGTACTAACATTAATTGTTAGCTATGTTTCTGACAACATACTTGTGTCCTTTATACTGACATACGGTTCATAATAGATAGGCTAGTGTCTGTTATATATCCTGTATTAAGGTTATCATTTAGATGTGCTTGTTGTATTAGTTCTTCTGTGTCCTTAGCCAGAAACATTAGATATGTAAGACTATGTTATGACTGCAGTTTATTAGTATAATATATTAGTAAGAGTAAGAGTATTTGTGTCATATCAGTATTTCAGGAGTTAGTTACTGTAACAGAGCTCCACAGTTAGTTATTCAGCCTTGTAATATCAGTTTATGTATTATGATGATATTTAAATGGAACTTCTTCCACAAGTCTTTCTGCCTAATTTTGTGCTAATCTCTTTAATTTCTATAGAAAATCTGCTAAATCTATCAGTTCCTATGATGTTTATGCATTTTTTATCACTTAAACATAAAAAACATCAAAAATAATCAAGTAGACAGTTAGGAACAACCAGTTCATGACAGACTGCTGTCGAATTATCTAATTATCTTTCCTTCATCCCAGGGCATATATTTTTACAATTTGTTTTCTCTTGTAAAATCATTAAGATTGTAGGTACTTGGTCTTGCAATTCTTTTGCCTTAAGTACATTTTGGTCCAAGAATGATTAGCCTCTCATCTATTGTTGGTAAGAGATCGAGGATTGGAACCTCAGTGTAGTTACAGTCTGTGAGTATTAAATTTCTATAATTGACCCTTACCAAGAGACACTATGGGGCATGCGTCAACATGCACTAGATGTTCTTATTCTTACATGGATCCATGCTCTTAATTCTTTTTAGGATCAGGAAAAAAAGTCTATTGTGTCATTATATTTACTGTCATGGCTAGTTCTTTGGTCATAAAGGATTCCAGTGTGTTTAATTTTGTTCTGTTATGCGTCCCAGGCGAACACGGGATGTATTTGATATGGTTGTAAGAGTTCACAAGCATATCCAAGAAAGAGATATTGAAGTTGGGCGGAACATAGGAAATAGGATCCTCCGATGGCTTGACAAAGCGAAACCAACAGCTGAGATCCGTGGTCCACAGCTATACCATTATGCCAAGCCCAATACAATTGTGACGAAACAACTAACCAACTCGTCGCACCAGAAGACTCTTGGAGGCCGCACAATATGTAGTTTGAAAAATGGGTTTCGAGAGTCTGGTAAGCATCTATTTAGCTCAACGAGAACCATGTGGCGTAGGCGATTCCCTTATATTACAATGATGATGCCTGGAATTAACAGCCAGTACAGACAAATGTCCATTTCTGGCCCTCAAGCGTTTAAACCAAAATATGTAAGTTTTGGATTAGAGGGGGCTATGAGAAGGGACATAATGGAGTGGATGGTGCGCAATTGAGGAATGCAAAATCTCTATTTCCCTTTTTTAGTAGACTTGCAATATATACTCTTGCTGCTTACAAGGAAATGTCATTACTAGTTATATGGAGTCATCAATGAAGACAAAGGTAGTAGTTGCTTGAAGATGCTCCGTAAACATTTTCTATAGCCTCTCTGCCTTTTCTTTTAGCAGTAAAGACCATCTTAATGGAGAAACTTTGATTTATCAAGTTTTTAGCCAAGTTTGTTTTATCATTTATGTATCTGTTATAGATTCATAGAATTTTGTATATATGGTCACTCTTTCAAGCTCTGATGGGAAGTCTAGTTCCGGAATAATGAAAAAGGATGGTTCATAGAATTTTGTATGAAACGAAAATCTACATTGGTCATTGATTGTATTGTGTAGACTATGCCTATGTTATTTCATATCACTAGTTTAAGTGTCATGTGATGCTTACTACTGACTACTGAGGGTAAAGAGGGAAACTTTAGTGATTGATTGAATTCATTTTGAACTTCATGTTATTCTTTTACTTAAAATATTTGAACAGGAAGAAATATGCAGCTTATGAAATTATCTTTTCAAGATCGCAACTGCGTAGTCTGAGCTTGATGTTAGCTACCGCGGTCAAAATTACAAAATATTACTTGTGAAAATGCATTAAAGGTGATTTTACATTGTAGGTTGGTAGAAGGCCATGGGGACGATTTTTTTGTGATACAGTGAAAATCGTACCACCGTAGTCATATAAAGATCGTGATTTTGAACATTTCTGATCCACATGACAGTAAATAAGGAAAATGCCGGGTACCCAACATTGATCACATATGATTTGATCACATTTGTTTCCTGGCTATAGTATGTCAATTTTTAATTGTTACAGCTTTTGGGTAATCATCCTGTAGGTTAGTTTGCTCGTATTCTTGTTTCTGGGCTAGCAAGACTCAAGAGTTCCTAACTTAATTTTTTGGTCCTTTAGCCATTTGTTCAAAGTCATCGTTTCGTGCACAAGTATTCCTGCCGGCCATTGTATTCGCTGGTGTCACAGTTCTATGGTTCTCGTGCGTATTTCTTGGATATGTGATGCTAAATCAAAAAAGAAATAGGCGTGAAGCATTCAAATGAACACCCAGGACTTCATATCTCTCTTACACCATCAACCATCATTTTCATTATCTAGTTTTTATCTTATTCGCCATGGCAGCAGTGTCATATATTATGTATTCATCTTCTTCATACTTGTGTGGGCTTGGTCATCCAGTATTCCAGTGTCTCGACAGTTCTGCATTGGTGAGAATTCCCGACTCTACTGGTGACTACAAATTTAAAATAGTTGTGTCTTGTTTAGGACTTCCCATCTGTATTTACCTAATCTTAACTCTGTTTCAAGAACCTCAGCTCCGACAGCTGTTGAAACACTCCATGTCGAAGAGTTGTTAAAATTAGACAGACAATAGTAGAGTATTATTAGATTCTGATGCACATTTTTGTGTAATACCGGCTGGGCGATGTTCTGGCCAGACAAATCTTAACGTGTGGCGAAATGAATATGTAAAACCAGAAATTGTTGCAGCAGTTCATATATTCTTATGCAGGATATACCAATACTGGTTCATTTTGGTGAGCTGATTTAATCACTGGCTCTAATGAATATATATGATATACAGTAGGCTTGAAACAAAAAATGCATCAAATCACCAAATTTAAGTGAGAAAGGCACCATAGGTGTTAGTTTTAGCTGTAAAACCTGCAAGTGCATTTTAAGATAACCTGTCATCTTCATCTCATAGCTTACTGTGCTAGTTAGATTTTTACAATTATACACGTTCTTATGACAAAGATAGATGATCTTTTTACTATCAAGGATGTGAAAAAACATTGCCGACTTCAAATTCAAACTTCAAAAAAATTCTTAAGAGGAGAAATTATTTAAAACCAATCCATAAATAATCAGTTGCAGGGGTCAAGAACACATATAAGCTTGATTTTGAGCAATCTCACCGACTCAAATCAGTTTTTTACCTAGTATATCTCACTCGGAATTAGGGTAATAGAGGGTTGATGTACGGAGAGCTGAATCTCTACTTACTTCTGTAAACACTCGTGCTATACATCCCACCGATCACAGGAAAGAGAGGATTTTTTTTTTACCAAAGATTACAAATTACGTACCTGAAATGTAAAAAATGCAGCACATTCAAATCCAAGAATTGTCGAAAGCAGCTGAAGTAATGGCTTGTGAAAACTCCTGGAAACTGATCCTTCCATCTCCATCAGTATCAGCTTCATTGATCATCTCTGTCAGCTCCTCCTCTGTCAATGGATGACCAAGCTTCGCCATTGAATGAGCTAATTCAGTCTCCGTAATAAATCCATTTCCATCTCGATCAAACATCTTAAACAACCGGCTTAATTGAGCCTCAGTGTACGGAGATTTTTCAGGCAAAAGTTGGGGTGCAATCAATCCCACGAACTCTGAAAACTCAATCAGGCCATTACTATTTGTATCAGCTTTCTGTATCAACGTCTCCAGCTGATCAGGACTAGGTTTTAATCCAAGCGATCGTAGCAACGAGCCGAGTTCGAGTTGAGTCAGGCTACCATCTTTATTCCGGTCAAATGAGCGAAATATTTCACGGAGTTCAGTAATTTGTTCATCATCCAATTTGGACTTATCCTTGTCAGTGCCCATATTATGCAAAAACAAAAACACCCTTTACACTAAAATAAAAAAAAAATCTCCCTGAACAACACAAGCTATGGCTCTACAATGCCATTATAAAATGGTGGTATTTATTTGTGCACAAAACTTCCGCATCAGCATGATCGTGGTATTCTTGTACCATAACAATGGTGGATGCTTTCACCACCTCTAACTCTTGAAAGCCTTTAGAATCAAGAAAGAATGAAGTGTTGATGATTTAAGAAGAGTGGGGAAGGCGATATTATTCACACTAGGTAATGGATTTGTAGCCCCATTAAATGAAATAAAACAATTCCAATGACTCTCTCTGGGACATGTATATATGTTGGTTCAATGGATGATCCTACAAATTAGCAGCATAACGTTGACGTACTATTCGGATCAAGAAATTGGAACTAACTAGTGGTAGTCTCCAACTCTTTGTCCTTTTCCTCTCAACTCACTAGTAATTTATTATTACATTCATGCCTATTTCTCTTATGGGGCGTTTGGTACAAGGTATTCAACAAAGGTAAAGGTAAAGAATAAACAATCATTTCCTTTCCCTTTTTGCTGGTTTATCCCTATTCCTCAAACTCCATTCCCCACCTCCCACTAGCTATTTGAACACCATTTTTCACTTTTATTTTCTTATTTCAATTATAATTTAAATTTGGACCAAAAAATACATTAGTATGCAAAATTAATTTTAAAAATTAAAAATGATTTATAATTTAGTTTTTATAAATTAAAAATAATTTTGATATAAATTTTTATGTTAATTTAGTAAAAAAGTTAATTGTGCTATTAAATATTTAAATTTGTTTATTTATTATAATGTTAATATATTATACTGTTATAATATAAATATATTTGACTATATTGTTTAATATTAAAAAATCAAAAATAAATGTAATCATGTAAATTTTTATTCCGTTTCCGGATCTGAACCAAACACGTAAAACAATTCTGGGTCTTTATTTTTCTTTCTTCTCCTTTTCCTTTCTCAATTTCATTCCGTTTTCCCGAAATGAACCAAACGCCCCCTTAGTTTATGATTGCCACGTCTCTTACTATTTTATTATCACATCAATCTATAAAATCATTTGATTCAAATTAACATTTAAATCCGAAAGTTAAGCATGATACATTAGGACGGCCATTTGGACTTAGGGGCATTTCAAAAAATAGCCAATATCAATTAAATAATAAGATAATGATTTTTTGAAAATTTCAGTACAAACATATAAGCCCAATAATATCATAAATTAATAATTCTTAATAATTATAAAAAGATATTTTTCAATTATATTAAAAATAGTTATTTACCTATTTATTTTATTGTAAACGTTAAATCTTGTTCAAACTTGATCACGAGTCATACGGAGTCATGACCTTTCTTTTTACATTCGAAAAATATAAGTGTTACTTTCAACCTATTTCAAAAGTCACTAAATACCGTATCGTATTTAACATTGTATCCACGTAATATTTTAGAATCAAATTACAACATATACACAAAATATTAACGTTTTTCGTTGAATTCATAACTATTAAACATGAAATTAGATATGAAACATAAATTATGATAATTTATCTCATTTCTATTTATATAATCAAACTTTAATTTTGTCTAATATCGAAAACCCTTTATAAATTAATAAACTACTAATTTAACAATTAACTAATATCTCTCTAAAAAATAATAAAATTAATTGATTCCAACAATATTAATATTAATTTATAGAGGTTTTCCTGTACACATTTAAGACATGAATAACATTTGATACAAAAAAAGTGCAAAAGCTGAAGGGAGGAGGGACTCCGTGAAGCTAGGCTACAAATTAACTTTCTGGTACACCGCTATGGACGGTGGCAGTGGTATCACGACATGGCCATTCCTTTTCTTTTTAAACCTAATCGACATGGCCATTTATTTTCTATATCTTCCAAATGTTCTTCATTATATTTTATATTACAAACCTCTTGTCTTATATCTTATGATAACATTAACAACTGGCAAATACACACCTCCAACCAGACCCATGTTGCAAACTCATACAGGAAACTTGTAATAAAGAAATGCAGCAGTTTCTGGTACACCATCTGTCTAGCCAGAGAAGTTGCATATATAATCTTCAGAAACAGTTCTAGTCCATGATAAAACAGGACAAATTACTTCTTTTTATATACAACGTAAGGAAGGTAACTACAAAAAGGTTGAATTATATTATGTCAAAATAGAGAGATTTTAGATTCAGGCACTCCGCGCAATATATATCATATACGGTGTTACTTAAGTGACAATCTCAATGGATCTCCATCTTCTCATCCTTTTCTCTTGACAGGATCTACTTTAGCAAAGAAATTGGTGAACAGCATGCCAGCAGAGACTAACAATAGTTTCAACCTTGCAACGAGAACAAAAAAGATAATGTACATCTCAGATAAAGCTTTCTACCGTCTTCAAAGTTGAAATGTCAAAATTCATATATACATCATCTTTAATTATATAATTCATTCTGCAATTTCAAAATCAGCTTCTATTTCTCCATTTGACAATCTTAGAGGTTTTTTTAGAGTCAGATCACATAGATGTGGCAATTTAATTATTGTTCATCTACTCCGTCGCCAATAAATTTGAAAAGCTGTATAACCTTAAACGATAGCAACGACGTACCTGATAACTGGTCTAGAAGGGGACTTCCTTCTTTAGCAAGCACAAATAGGCCACCATCCCCTCTGGAAATGCGAAGATCCTTGTCAAGGTATGTGATAAGAAGCCAAGAATTTGTCCTTTCACCCGGGATGCGAATCTTGAGTGGAGGCTGACCTGAAATACCACGTGCTATACCTGCCAACGCTTCTTGAAGAGGATTGAGAGACTGTTGGACAGGTGACAAGTTGATTGTCTGGCCAAAAATATCTATATTCTCCGGAAGACTTACACTCGACTTGATCTCTGGAGGTTGAAAGGAACCTTCCTTAAATGTAACCTACATATTTTCAGTGAACATAAGCTGCAATTCAATGTCATAGACATCTACTATAGAAAACACCTATCACTTAAACTAGTCAATGTTTAAAGGTTATTACAAATTAAACCTTATATATATTTTCTGAACTATAATTCATATACCTGTATTCTTGAAGGACTTCGAACTTCAAAAGTTGCGCATGCACTAAAGGAAATAAAGGCAAAAGGGCTTGACAATGTTATGGAATTATCAATGGTCAGGTTGCTAGTATCAATTGATTGACAAATTTTATCGACCTTCAACAAAGGAGTTGTGCCTGCTGCGAGAAGAGGCAGCAACTCAGAAAATGCTGTGTACCTGATGCATAACACCACGAATTAACATTGACTATAATCAACTAATGAGTCGTTATATTACAAACAACATAGCATAAGTAATTAGTAACATACTAACATTAGTGATGAAAATCAACCAACCAACCAACCACTAATTGATGGTGACTAATGTATATTTTTGATACATTACAAACTAATTGCTAAATTAGTCATCATCCACTTTTGCATATACAATGATAATTGGTAATATACTCCAAAATATACTCAAATACTGATGCCACCTTGTTCTGCACAACTGGCTCTTACTCGGATATAAGACAAATGATCTTAGTGATCTAAACTGTGCTTATCAAAGAACTGATATTTGAATAGATATCTAAGAAACCCCTAACTAAAGCTTAGTGCCTAATCAATAGTCGAATAATTAACTACCAATCTTCTAAAGCAACAACTAAAGTGTTAATCATTTGACCTCTAGGGACAGAAAGTTAGATACTTGGAATTCTGCCTAAGAATTTTTAGAACTCGGGAAGTTATCTGCTCCAATTTATTTTCATGTCACAATTTATGATTCCTTCAAGTGAAAAAAAAACTAATGTCTTTACTGACGTTCCACTAATTTATACAGTGCTACGATTTTTTTTAGATAGCCTGATGATTAAGATAAAGTAGAGGTAGCTGTTGACTCGTTCCCACCATCCTCTTTGTCTCCCTTAAAAGATTTGCTATTTGAAGCCATGATCTGCTATTTTTGTAAAAGACTTAGCAGTGATTATCTTTGTGAGTTGATGTCATATTGCGAGAGTCAAGATATAAAGTTGTAATAGAATTTTTTAACTGGTACAGTGAAATTGTTACATAAGAACAGGGGAGGCTGTTCAGAAAACCTAAGTGAAGGTGGCAAAGATTGCAATATTCAGTCCCAAATATCAAAACTCAGAAAACCCAGTTTGTTGTACAGTACACCAAACATATGTCAGAAATCTGAATACATACGGATTTCAAAATATAGGTAACAAAAACAGCAACGAACAGACCAAAATCTTTTACATAATTATATAATTACTCCTACCAGCACTATAATTTTATAAATCTTCAAACACTCAATTTTTTTTAAAGAAAACTCCTCAAAACTTTTAAAACCTAAATACTATACAAATTAAGCATTTGCAAATTAAAAAAACATTGGTCTTTTTCCCGCATTTGCTTTCTGTGAGAGGCACATGCTAGATCTAAAGATTCTAAACTAGGTGTAGAAGTTATATTCCGCATAACATTATATCCCCAAACATGCCACATGAGCAAATAATAACTAGTCAATTTATCTTTAAACAAAATCCCTCAATAAATGAAAAAATTGACCAGAGTATTGAACTCCTACAACAGTCTGTTCAAGAAACCATCCCTCTCAACCTCACAATTTAGAGTGAAAGTAATTATTTTCCAGGTATTAGAAATCTTATGTGAACTTAAAAGTAAAACGTAGCTGCTTTCGTCACACCTGTTACAGTGCTACAGTGCTACACTTGTTTAAATACCACTGCAACAAATAGGTACATATAAATGCATGAATGGATAAATGAAAAAAATTGTTATACATATTTAAAATTAACTATGAAAAAAATTACTTAAAAAATGCCTAGTATCATCTTTCCTCACATTTCACTTGCAGATTGCAATTATATACACCTAGGGGTGTGATCGAGCCAAGCCAAACACTGTCGAGCTTGAGCTCGGCTTGACTGAACAATACAAAGCTCGAGCTCCATAGCCGCATACACTTTTAACTCAACTAAAGATTGATACACTCAAGCTTGACTCGAGAACAAGAATTAAATGTACAAATTGTTGTGCATAACTAGACATAAACTGAAACGTTATAAGCTCAACTACAGCTAAACTCAGATCATATACACAAAATAAAAATAGATTCCAAATATGTAAGGGTCTAGTTAACTATATACATAAACTAAAAGCTCTTTTAGGCTCTCAAGACACACAAGTGGAGTAATTTGATACTCAATCCGGTCTCCATAAACTACTCGAAATATTAGAACTTGGCTAAATTATTATCTGAGTCTGACTCAATCCGGTCTCCATAAACTACTCGAGCTCATGATTAACAAATAACCCCTTGCATATACATTAAACCATAACATAGCTCAAGCAATCAAATGCCTATTCAAATGCAAGTGAACATCAAGAAACCAAAATAAATGGTAAAATTAACAATGTAGTACATACAGTAAAACCCAGTTGCCATCAAGCTCAACGACAGCATCCGTAGGCGCGGCAAACGGATTCAACGCTTCCAACTGCGAAACCAACTCGAAAACCTCCCCTCTAACCTCACTAGAAGCCTTAACACCTAAATCAGTCCCATAAACACTATCGACTAAACACCTCTTCAACTCCTCTAACTTCTCACTCTTATCATTACCACCACTTTCAACAGAAGCACTACCATTCCCTGAAGCAACAAACTCCTCATTTGCCACACCCCATTCATCATCATTTTTGGGTGGGTCTGAATCAGCCAGTTTGGTAGCGGGTTCTGGATCCGGGTCGGACTTTTCACCCCACTCATCGACGATAGATGGAGGGGTGGTTCTGTCCGGCTCTTCATCGTCGTCGCCGGAAATTGGGTCGTCGGGAAAAGGGCGGGAGAAGCGGATGGCGGTGGTGAATTGGAGTTTGGAGGGAGATGGGGTGGTGGAGAAAGAGAGGGTGCGGTGGTTGGTCGGAAAGAGACGGTGGTTTCCGGCGAGAGTGGGGTTTTTGAAAGGGAGGGTGAGAGGTGTGGTGGGGAGGAGAGACATCTTTTCTTGATTTTCAGGCAAGTTGAATGGACCAAAATATTGGAGGCTTTCCTTTTATTTTTAATTTTTCAATTTGTTAATTGCATATATTACTATATTTAATTTTGATTTTAAGAATTTAATTTATTTAATTGCATAAAAAATATATAGTAAATAAAATTTAAGAAAATAAAATATTACAAAAACTAGAGACGCCATGAAACCTAACTAATTAAAACAAATGACATAAATTGTCATAAATGAGTAAACGACACAAAAATTACAATATATGGCCAAAATTACATAAAGCCGTAACATGTGAAACATATACATATTTCAATTTTTCAAAATTCCAACCTTTGATTAAAAAAGCAATTATTATAACAAGAAATAACTACACAAATCAATTCACATATTTGTGTTCAGATTTGAAGATCTTGAATGGAAGCAGTTTTTCTCTCCAAAGATAACGACTTTGTGGGTTCTAGCAATGGGAAGAAAATTCAAACGGAAGAATTGAAGCGATTGAATCCAAGACGGCTAAGAGCGAGATTCAGGTTGAAGCAATCAGAAAGGTCAAAGAAGATAATGGAAAGCGAATTCTCAAGGATTTTGTTTGGGCTCACAAGGATCTTTTGGATAAAAAGACAGGCAATTTTTTTTCCAAAGGAGATAAATATGCAGTTACAGAAGCTCTTAACCAGATCCATTGGAGAAGTTTGAGAGCTAGAGGAGGATTGGAGTGGAGAGAGAAATAAAAAGGTTCAGAAAAAGCTCAAGACGAAAAGGGAAGTTCGCTGATGACTAAGACCTATGCTCAAGCATTACAAAATAAGTAGGAAAGATTTGAAAATAGCAAGAATAAAGCGGAAGCTGGGGATTGGCAGGTAGTACAGAGGAAGAAGTAATTGAGTAGGGAAAGTTCAAACTCAAGATTTACGATTTTTTTATATAATATTCTGGAAGAGTGTAAAGCTAGGGAGATCTGAAATTGTTTCAAGGATACTGGAATTACATTGGATATAATTCTACCTAGAAAGAGGGATAAAAAGGGTAAAAAATTTCGTTTTGTCAAAATAACTTCAGAATTGGAGGCTGGTACAATCATTCTCAACGCTAAGGAGAAGAGGGGTTTAGGCTCTAAGATAAAAATGAGTCTTAATGAAAAGAAAGGTTTAGGGGGGGCATGATTAGGAGTTAGTAGATTACCTAATTTTAATGGTGCTCCTAACAAGCAGAAAGGTTTAAGGGACGAGAATGGTAATATAAAAAAGAGCGTATCGGAGTCCAATGTTAAAAACAAGATTGATAAGGAAGAGAAAGAATTTGGCGTAGAGATGTTTAAATACATTAAAGCTGTGGTAGACAAAGATGTAGAAGATGGTCTATATGATACCAAAATGGCTTTTTCCAAAGCTGATGAATCAGCGGGTTCTTTGCAGAATAATTACGGGCTGAAGGTATTACGCAGGTTAATGTAGTTGGGTTAACCTCTAGAAAGTTTCTGCTAGCTAACATGGGTGAGAAAAGTTAAGAGGAATATGGATCTGGGTCTTTTGATAAGTTCCTACGCGAGTTTTCTTGTCGGGGTCTCCTACCACAACTTCAATTTCTTCCATGTCATTAACTGGTGAGCTTGAGTTACTCACGAGAATGTCGATCATTTCCCTGGGATCGATATCGAGGATCTGAGTGACTTCCAACTTATCTTCTTCTTTGGTTCTTGGCACAACGGTGTTTATGTAACATTGACGTGCTACTACCTAATCTCCAATAATCTCCCCAACTCCAAACTCCGTGGGAAATTTTATCTTCAGGTGAGTGATATATGTGATTACTTTTAAGGCGGCAATTGTCGTCCGACCTAGGATTGTTGGATTTTAAACGCAGCGGGGCATTGCAAAACACTTTTACACATATAAAATCCAAATAAAAGCATATAAATCGTGGTAAAAACATAGGGATCAAATCTAACCTTTAAAATAATTCGGAGACAACGATCAGAGATCCTTAGCAGTTGCTCCTCAAGTGTGAAGCACTCCACCGGTATCCACCAAGAAAACGATGTTAAGGAGGAGGAAGGAGGTGGAGAGAATTGGGTTTTCCAAACTTTTTGGGTTTTTGGGGTTCAAATAAAAATAGGGTTTATAATAGTGTATTTATAGGAAAAATTTTCAGCTGAAATTTTCCCATAAATATTATTATTATTATCCCATTTATTATTCTCATTAATAACTAAAACACCTTTTAATTATTAATCCTTTTTCTAAACACTTTAGAAATAATTCTCTCTCTTGATTTAATTTCCAAAAATATAATCCTTAATTAATAATATTAAAAACTTTTCTTAATTAATTTATAATCAATTAAATCTCATTTAATCAATTATTAAATTTGCCAATTAATTATTTATTTCACAAATAAATAATTATTAGCCATTATTAATTAATTCCTCCATCATAAAATTATTCTCTTTTTATGGTGTGACCCTGTAGGTTCAATATTAAGCCGGTAGTAGAAATAAATAATAATAAAACTATTTTATCATTATTTATATAAATTCTCTAATTTATTAAATTTGATTAATTAATTAATCACATTTATTCTACATCGTGAGGGATACTTCTCAGCATATCGCGACTATCCGGATAATATGAATTCACTGCTTAGAATACCAAAAACCTATTCAGTGAATAGTTACCGTACAATAAACTCCTTCTACCCTACAATGTCCCGATTAAATACAAGGCATGGATCTCGTGTCAAGCCTATCTAATTCAATCACTTGCTTACCATTTACTATGCTTAGTTCTATGCAAATTAGAAACTCCTTTCTAATTTCATTCACTCTGGCCAGAGATTCCTGAACTAACATAAGTGGATCAGCCTTGAACATTCGCTTCCTTCACTGGAAGGGGTAGATCCTTTATTGCTCATACACTATCTTCGTGTACAAATTCCTATACCCAGTAGAGCCCTAATAATTGTCCCTGGAGACTAAGAACTAAACCAAAGCATAGTTCAGTGTACACAAGATGACTATGATGACCTCAAGTCTAAGGATACTTGTACAACTATCACTATATGAACAACTGCTGACACGTGAGTGAACTCCATCAGTTGTTCAGCTGTGCGAGTCATGTTCAGTGAACTTATTCTATAATAAGCACCTACATACTAGCTATAGTGTCACCACACAAATGTCTATGAGAACAGACATCCTTCATAATGAAGCAAGCATAGTATGTACTGATCTTTGCGGATTATTAATTACCAGTTAGTAATCCTATGACCAGGAACTATTTAAGTTTAGAGTTATCATCTTTTTAGGTCTCACTATTATGATCTCATCATAATCCATAAAAAGCTTTACTCTAAACTATGGTATATCTTATTTAAACACTTAAATAGATAAAATCCGTAATAAAAACAAAACAAGTCTTTTATTAATATCAATGAAATCAAAACAGATTACATAAAAGTTATTCCTAAATCCTCATACATGATTGGACTTAGGACATATTCCTTTCAATCTCCCACTTGTACTAAAACCAATCACTCTGGTATCTAATACCCATCTAGTCTTTATGACGATCAAAGTGACTTTCAGAAAGTAGCTTTGTGAGTGGGTCTGCTATGTTGTTATGTGTGTCAACTCTATTTCAATACAATACAAGAAATGATACCGCGCTCCCACTAACCCTTTTATAAACGCATGGTTCATCTACGTTTTTGATAAAATCAAACTCTTTGATTGTCTCATCAAAACGAATGTTCCATCTTTCGAGAAGCTTGCTTTAAACCACATATGGTTCGCAGTAGCTTACACACTAGGCTTTTATTTCCCTTGGAAAGAAAACCATCTGGCTATATGCCAGATCTCATAGTCGTAGTAAGCAGCAATCGCAAGCAAAATCCGAACTAATTTTAACAGGGCTACAGGTAAAAGGTTTCATCAAAGTCAATCCATTGCCTTTGTTTGAATCCTTTTGCCACAAGCCTGGCCTTATAGGTCTCCACCTGGCCATCTGCTCCAATCATTCTTTCGTATACCGTATACATAGATTCCATTTCGAATTTCATGGCACTCTGCCATTTCTCTGAGCCAACACTACTCATAGCCTCATTATAGGTCACAGGGTCGTCATCATCAATGATCGACAACTCATTGTCATTCTCAATGACAAGGCCATAATACCTCTCAGGTTGGCGAGACACTCTCCCTGATCTATGAATGGGCTGTTCCACAAAAGGTTGTTCAGTCATAACAGGTGTTTCCACTTGATCCGTAGTAGTTTGCGCTTTTTGAACTTCATCAAGTTCAATTTTGCTCCCACTTTTTCCTTCAAGGATAAACTCCTTTTCCAAGAAGGTAGCATGTCTGGATACAAACACCCGATGATCGGTGTAAAAGTAATACCCTAAAGTCTCTTTAGGATATCCCACAAAACTATATTTTACGGATCGATATTCCAGCTTATCTGGGTCAACTTTCTTGACATAAGGTGGACATCTCCAAATCTTAACGTGTTTAAGAATCGGTTTCCTTTCTTTCCATATCTCATACGGAGTTTGAGGAACAGATTTGGAAGGCACCTTATTCAGTAAATATGCTGAGGTTTCCAATGCATAACCCCATAGGAATACTGGAAGATTTGCATAGCTCATCATGGACCGAACTATGTCTAACAAAGTTCGATTTCTCCTTTCAGATACCAATCTGGAGGAGTCCACTGGGAGACTATACCATTTACTTTGAGATAATCTAGAAACTCTCCATTCAAGTATTCACCACCTCGATCTAATCGAAGAATTATAATACTATGTTTGGTTTGTTTCTCCACTTCATACTTATACTCTTTGAACTTTTCAAAGGCTTCAGACTTGTATTTCATCAAACACATATCCGAATCTAGATCTATCATCTATGAAAGTAATGAAGTATGAAAATCCACCCATGGCTTGCGTAGACATTGGTCCACATACATCTGTGTGTACCATTCCTAGCAAATTTGCAGCCCTCTCTCCATGTCTACTAAATGGAGACTGCAGTGCCACAATGAAGTGAGATTTTCATCATCCTTTTTCTTTTATTAGTTTGTTCAATCTGAAGTAAATTATGTCACATTTATACAGACCATTATTTAAAGTACCACGTCCATAAAGAATATTATCTCTAAGAATAGATTATTCATTATTCTCAATAATAAATGAAAATCCAGCCAAGTCTAACATGGAAATAATATTCCTCACAATCGAGGGAACAAAATAACAATTATTTAAAACAATAGTCTTGCTCGTAGGCATATGTAAATGAAATGATTCTACATCTTCAGCAGCAACTCTTGCTCCATTTCCCATCAGTAGAATCACCTCCTCTTCCTCAAGAGTCCTACTTTTCCTTGGTCCCTGCAACAAATTGCAGATTTCAGAACCATAGGCGGTATCTAATACCCAAGGAGAAATTTGGCTTAATGACATATTCACTTCTATCATGAACATACCTGAATCAGAAGCGGTAGTCTCACTACCCTTCTTCTTCTTCAATTCTGCAAGGTAAACCTTACAGTTCCTCTTCCAGTGCCCCACCTTGTTACAGTAAAAGCAAACAACTTTGCTCTTGGGGTCTTCAGCTTTTGGTGGAACCGGCTTTTCTTCACCTACTTTCTTCTTCTTGGAAGAGTTCCTCTTCCTTTTCTTAGGATTGGAACCTTCACCAATTAGAAGAACAGAACTCTTCTTAGGGGGAAAATTCAATTCTGCAGTCTTCAACATGTTGTGGAGTTCAGGCAGGCTGACATCCAACTTATTCATGTGAAAGTTCACAACAAACTGCGAGAACGAACTCGGAAGTGATTGCAAGACCAAGTCTTGGCTCAGCTCCCCATCCATGGCAAAACCAAGTTGTCCAAGACGTTCAATCAAATTGATCATCTTAAGTACATGGTCATTCACAGATGATCCCTCAGATATCCTACAATCGAACAACTCCTTCGATATCTCATATCGAGCTGTCCTCCCCGCCACATCATACAACTCTTGTAGATGCATGAGGATAGTGTGAGCATCCATATGCTCATGTTGCTTCTATAGCTCAATGTGCATGGAAGCTAACATGATGCATTGAGCAACATTTGCATCATCTATCCACTTACGATACACAACATGTTCATCATTATGTGCATCACTAGCAGGTTCAGTAGGCTTAGGTGAGTCAATCACGTATTTCAGCTTCTCAATCCTGAGAACAATTCTCAAGTTTCGAAGCCAGTCAGCATAATTAGGACCAGTCAATTTGTGAGCATCCAATATGCTCCTGAGTGATAGTGCAGAAGACATAACGTACAAAGTAAATCTGTAAATGATAAACACATAACAACACTTAGCAAATAATCGATTTCATTTCAAAACACTATATGAATCGGGTCTTTATTCATAAGTGGCTCCCACTAGTTTACCTAATTTATTCAACCCCCTACGTGAAAAATTAAGCATTCATAATACTAGTGGGAATAGGGATCCTACATTCCATTACACAACCCCGGCTGTGGCACGAAACGCCATGTAATGTTCAATAGGCAGACAACTCTTGTCAATTACATCTAATGTTATTCCCTAATCAAACTTTATCCTCTTGAATAATTGAATCTCGGCTGTGGCACGACAAACTCAATATTCTAAGTCAAGTCAAACCCAACATTCCGTACAATTGAATCAGTCCCCAAAGGCCCACGGCTGTAGCACATACCGACCTTTAGATTCTTATTCAATGTACACATCTCTATGTAATAGACAAGTATTTCTTATTTCGAAATCAAAGCCCTCGGCTGTAGCACGAACCGACAATGATTCAAAAATAAGAACTACTTTTCTATCATGTTGGAAGGCTATGACCGACACAATCCCATTGTATCATTGGCCAATTACTACTTGATATTATTTAATTTTAGAGGGATTATATTATGTTACAATCATAATCATATTATAAAGAGATTCTTCCTTTTAAATTAAATATTTCAAATCAATAATCAATAATCAGATGATTCCCAGATCGGGTGGAACATTGTCAAGAGGCGTCACTTAATAACCCTTTCTTACAGATAGAAATCTGTTGTTGACAGAATCATCCTTTCTCTCATATCAAAAATTCATATTCAATTACGTGTTTCATAAACACAAGAATCTCATGATTGTATTCATAATATTGTTCTTAAGGTTATGAAACAATTTCACTATACTAGGTTGTCTAACAAACGCCTTATGTTCATTTAAGTTCACCTAAATCTATCATCGCATGATAAAATAAGCATATATCACATATATAAACATGAATAAACATCAAGGTAGGCATGTTATATCATCTAGCACATTAGTCTAAGCATTATACATCTCTATGTATCACATGAAGCATTTAAAAGCAGTTAAAACTGTTAAAAATAGCTTTAAAACACTTTCGGAAATATAAACAGTTCAAAACTTTTATATAAACTAAAATTTAATCACTCCATTAGATCCGTCTCGGAAAAACGAATCCAACGGTATATTGCACGCCCAAAACGGAGTTACGAAACTCCCAGAAAATCAAATTTAATGTGGAGAGTCGGGCTGTAACGCATTACAGGAACGCGTTACAAGCCCTGTAACGCATTCCGGTGATGCGTTACAACCCTTTTAACCAATTAAAAGGTGTAACGCATTCCGTGAATGCGCCACAGGGGTGTAACGCATTCCCGGAATGCGCGACACCCTTTTTTTTTTTTTATTTTAAAGCAGCCGCCGCCGCCGCCCATGAAATTCCGTGCCGCCAGACCTGAGTCTTCTCTTCCGTGCATTCAACAGATGTACAACAGAAAACAGATGCAGTACATATATATATACATACTTACAATCAATTTATATATATATATATGATTTATTTAATTACGAATTTAATTGTAAGAACTTCAAAAATTCATAATAAAAAATCTATACATCATAAAATTATGAAAAATATACCCAGACGATCTACAACACTTGTAGAACCCAGATCAACATTCAAAATTATTCTGAGAAACGATTTCTCATCAGACAAAATTAATTCATGATATAACTTGTAAAAATCATAATTAATTTATACAAGCACATAAAATTCTGAAGTTTTTACCACAGATCTATATGCATACAACCTATGCTCTGATACCAATGTTGGATTTTAAATGCAGTGGGGCATGGCAAAACACTTTTACACATATAAAATCCAAAAAAAAGTATATAAATCGTGGTAAAAACATAGGGATCGAATCTAACCTTTAAAATAATTCGGAGACAACGATCAGAGATCCTTAGCAGTTGCTCCTCAAGTGTGAAGCACTCCACCGGTATTCACCAAGAAAACGATGTTAAGGAGGAGGAAGGAGGTGGAGCGAATTGGGTTTTCCAAACTTTTTGGGTTTTTGGGGTTCAAATAAAAATAGGGTTTATAATAGTGTATTTATAGGCAAAATTTTCAGCTGAAATTTTTCCATAAATATTATTATTATTATTATCCCATTTATTATTCTCATTAATAATTAAAACACCTTTTAATTATTAATCCTTTTTCTAAACACTTTAGAAATAATTCTCTCTCTTGATTTAATTTCCAAAAATTAAATCCTTAATTAATAATATTAAGAACTTTTCTTAATTAATTTATAATCAATTAAATCTCATTTAATCAATTATTAAATTTGCCAATTAATTATTTATTTCACAAATAAATAATTATTAGCCATTATTAATTAATTCCTCCACCATAAAATCATTCTCTTTTTATGGTGTGACCCTGTAGGTTCAATATTAAGCCGGTAGTAGAAATAAATAATAATAAAACTATTTTATCATTATTTATATAAATTCTCTAATTTATTAAATTTGATTAATTAATTAATCACATTTATTCTACATCGTGAGGGATACTTCTCAGCATATCGCGACTATCCGGATAATATGAATTCACTGCTTAGAATACCAAGAACCTATTCAGTGAATAGTTACCGTACAATAAACTCCTTCTACCCTATAATGTCCCGATTAAATACAAGGCATGGATCTCGTGTCAAGCCTATCTAATTCAATCACTTGCTTACCATTTACTATGCTTAGTTCTATGCAAATTAGAAACTCCTTTCTAATTTCATTCACTCTGGCCAGAGATTCCTGAACTAGCATAAGTGGATCAGCCTTGAACATTCGCTTCCTTCACTGGAAGGGGTAGATCCTTTATTGATCATACACTATCTTCGTGTACAAATTCCTATACCCAGTAGAGCCCTAATAATTGTCCCTGGAGACTAAGAACTAAACCAAAGCATAGTTCAGTGTACACAAGATGACTATGATGACCTCAAGTCTAAGGATACTTGTACAACTATCACTATGTGAACAACTGCTGACACGTGAGTGAACTCCATCAGTTGTTCAGCTGTGCGAGTCATGTTCAGTGAACTTATTCTATAATAAGCACCTACATACTAGCTATAGTGTCACCACACAAATATCTATGAGAACAGACATCCTTCATAATGAAGCAAGCATAGTATGTACCGATCTTTGCGGATTATTAATTACCAGTTAGTAATCCTATGACCAGGAACTATTTAAGTTTAGAGTTATCATCTTTTTAGGTCTCACTATTATGATCTCATCATAATCCATAAAAAGCTTTACTCTAAACTATGGTATATCTTATTTAAACACTTAAATAGATAAAGCCCGTAATAAAAACAAAACAAGTCTTTTATTAATATCAATGAAATCAAAACAGATTACATAAAAGTTATTCCTAAATCCTCATACATGATTGGACTTAGGACATATTTCTTTCAAGGATGGCGTTAAAACTAGAAGAGGCGCGTACCACGTGAACTTCATTTCCAGTGAAACCATATAGTGGAGTGCAACAGTTTTAAAGTCTGCGATCTCCGATATCCATTCGAGCAAAAGCATGGTGATACAATATGTCCACGGAACTCCCATTATCAACTAGCATTTTCTTGACAGTGTTACTTCCCACACGAGTCGTGATGATGAGAGCATCTTGATAGCCCTCGATGAGGCCTGGGTAGTACTGTAGTAGTCGTCATCGGAGAACGATATGACTGGCGTAGGGTTCGCGCATGGGTGTTTCACCGATGAGGGATTTATGTTGAGCACCTCGTGTGTGTATATTTTACGAGAGTTATTTGATGCGCCACCTGCCGCTATACCTCCGAATATTATGTAGATGACCCTATCCTCATCATGTCTCTGGTCATATTGATGTGTGCTTTCTTGTTCAACATAATGGACTAACTGTCCTCGATGAATTTTTCCCTCGATGAGGTTACTCAATTGGAAGCATTGTTCAGTCGTGTGGTCTGTATCTTTATGGTAGTCGCAGTACCTTGAGCTCAAAGGTCTACCGGGTTTCATTATCCTCGGCGGGCGATAGTCTGGCTGTGTTTTTAACACATTTAAGATTGTTACCTTATCAGCATTAAGCTTGGTGAATTCTTTTTCGGGGCGCGGGTTAGGTTGCCATTCCTTTTCTTTTATGTCTTTCGACGGGTAATCAATTGCTATACTTCTCGGAAATCGACCACTATCACGCCGACGCTCTGGTTGTGGTGATCTTGGGTTTTAGTTGGGACGGCGCTCATGTCTCGAGGAGCGTCGTGGTGACTGGATACAAATCATCGCCTCATGTAGCATCATTCGATGTTCAATAATCTGAAACCTTGCTTGCAGAGTTTTTGGCTATTTCTCG
The DNA here is from genome assembly GCF_009905375.1 of Apium graveolens. Classification (NCBI taxonomy): domain Eukaryota; kingdom Viridiplantae; phylum Streptophyta; class Magnoliopsida; order Apiales; family Apiaceae; genus Apium; species Apium graveolens. Next base: position 31,885,892 of record NC_133652.1, read on the forward strand.
AATATCTCCTGGAGGAGCAGGCCGTGTCGAGATTTTTCGATGCTCGCCATTAAGAAATTTACGGTCATTTGCTCTATGAGATATGGTATTTTTTCTATTTCCACCTTGAAGCGAGTTAAAAAACTATGAAAGCTTTCATTCGATCTTTGATGCATAGTCATGAGGGATGCTGTGACTTTTTTGTCTTTGTAATTGTTGAAGAAACGAGCTTGAAATTTTCTCTTTAGCGTAGACCAGGAGTCGATGGAACGAGGAGGCAAATTACTAAACCAACGGAGCGCCGTACCTTTTAGACACGTGGAGAAGAATTGGCAACGGGTGATCTTCGAGTGTTCGAAGAATGTGATTCGACCGTCAAATATGTTGAGAAATGCGAGATGATCGGATGAACCGTTGAAATGGCCGAGTGATGACGTTTTCAAAGTCCTATTAGTGAGAGCTTTCTCAATTACCAGTGATAGGGGGCTTCCTGCCACGGTCTTGAAACCCGGTTGGGAGCGCATTAAGTTTTGCAAATTTGCATTTGTGCCATGTCCTCCTGTATTTTCACAAAATCCTCGCAGGAGATTGTATTTGTGGATTCTGTCTTTTGCGAGACATAACAAGTACTCGTTTATTCTGCTAGCTAGAAAATCTCATGCTAGTCATTTTACATCATACTGTTGGGAACCACGGACTTAGGGTGTTACTACATTTTACGATAAAGATTATGAAAAGAGGATTACCTTGTTAATGGTTGATTCCACGCTCTTCTATTATATTCCCAAATTCCCTTGAGCGAAGTGTGGCCTCCGTCTTCTCAAGTTATCCTCTTTTCTTGCTCCTTGGTGGCTACAATATGTTTTCACACACTTCCAAGCAAGAAGAGAATAAGAATATATATAGGCTACAATAGGGACCATGGATAATTAGGTTGGGCCTTCTAATTACATCTTGAGCCTAGCCCAATGTAATTAAATATTAATTCAATTCACTAAAGAATTAATATTTGCACTACCTTTCCTAATACCGTAATTTAATTAATTCGGTTCCAATATTATTTGCTTATTAAATTCCCCATGTTTAAAATATCATATGTCCATTAATTAAATAAATTACTGATAATTTATTTAATTAATATCTTTTATCCTTGATCATCCACTCAACCTTTATTTAATTATGCCAGAATAAATTCCACCTGCAGGGTTTCACATAATTAAATCTTTTTTGAGCTTTCAAGGGGACATCATTAACCCGAATATTATCAGGACATGGATTCCTTCAATAAATAATATCCACCATGTATATAATTCCATCACCCAAAATATAATGATATAATTCAAAAGAATTATTTCATATATAAATCAAAGCATGTAAATAATATACACGTGTCAATTACTATTTCCGGATTAAGAACCTAAGCATTAATAATAACATAGAATCTTAGTTCTCCTTCTTAATCAGTATTAAGGGAACAATTCTAAATTTGATCCTGTTCAATATACACAAAGTATACTAGTATTATTTATTAGTCAATATAAACTAATCTAAATAATACTACAGCCATACCAGTGGATTGTCCAACACCACCTGTGCTGTGAACCTTATTATATTATATAACCGTATTTAACAATCTAATATTCTGTATCCCATTTGATACTAGATTGTTCATAATATATAATATTAGACAACATGTAAACATTCAAATGATTCTCAAATAAACTGGCCAGAAATAAATGTACATACTTCAAATAAATATTTTCAGTATACACTAACAATCTCCCACTTATACTCAAAATATTCTATGTGTACATCAGTGTTTATTTAATCCACTATTACATAAAAATCTATGTGTCCATCCATCTGACTCCTATCGCTTCCACATGCTTGTCAAAAACCTTGGTTGGCAAGCTCTTTGTGAAAGGATCTGCTCGGTTGTCTTCTGATGATATGTGAGCCACAACTATATCCCCTCGCTTTACGATTCCTCGTATGAGATGATACTCACGTTCAATATGTTTAGCTGCTTTGTGGTCTCGCGGTTCCTTTAAATTTGCCACAACACCGGTGTTATCACAATACACCGTCAAGCTCCTAGGCAAATTAGGTACCACATCTAAGTCCAAAAGGAAGTTCCTGAACCATACAGCCTCCTTGGCAGCCTCAGAGGCCGCCACGTACTCGGCCTCCATGGTGGAGTCTGCAATGCATTTCTGCTTTACACTCCTTCATATAACGGCTCCACCTCCCAAAGTAAAAACATATCCCGAGGTTGATTTCCTCTTATCCCTATCTGATTTGAAATCTGAATCAGTATATCCCAAAGGAAATAGATCTGAGGCCTTGTAAATTAACATATACTCCTTAGTCCTTCTCAGGTACTTGAGTATAGTTTTTACTGCACTCCAATGTTCCTGACCTGGGTTCGACTGATATCTACTAACCATGCCTACAACAAAGCAGATGTCAGGCCTCGTATATAACATAGCATACATTAAGCTTCCACATGCTGAAGCATAAGGAACTGCTTTCATGCTCTCTATATCCTTAGGTGTCGAAGGACACTGCTTCTTAGATAGAGCAACTCCATGCTTAAAAGGTAGAAAACCTTTCTTGGAGTTCTGCATGTTAAAACGAGCTAATACTTCATCAATGTAGGGCTCTTGAGATAAAGCCAACATCCTTTTCTTGCGATCCCTTATAACTTTGATCCCAAGGATGTATGCCGCTTCACCTAAGTCCTTCATGTCAAATTGTTTGAACAACCATGCCTTTACTGATGACAACATCTCAACATTGTTTCCAATGAGTAAAATATCATCTACATATAGTACTAGAAAAACCGCTGCATTACCTTCACTTCTCTTATACACGCACGATTCACTTGGACTTTGATCAAATCCATATGACTGGACTGCCTGATCAAAATGAATATTCCAGTCTCTAGAAGCTTGTTTAAGTCCATAAATAGACCTCTTAAGCTTACATACCAGATGCTCTTGGCCTTCCTTAATGAATCCTTTTGGTTGCTGCATATAGATGGTTTCTTCAAGACTTCCATTAAGAAAAGCTGTCTTGACATCCATTTGCCAAATCTCATAATCGAGATGAGCTGCTATAGATAAAAGAATACGGATTGACTTAAGCATGACTACCGGTGAAAAGGTTTCCTCATAATCGATACCTTCTTTCTGAGTATACCCTTTCGCAACAAGTCTTGCTTTCCAGGCTTTCACCTTTTTATCTAATCCCCTCTTTTTCTTGTAGATCCACTTACATCCAATAGGTTTTATACCTTTGGGTGGTTCCACGAGCTCCCAGACCTGATTAGAATACATTGATTCTATCTCAGATTCCATCGCCTTTTGCCAAAGATCTGCATCTTTGTCTTGTGCTGCCTCTTCGTATGTACGGGGATCATCATCATGTTCACCAGAGACCAAGTCTGAAGACTCACCCAAAAACATGAATCTATCAGGCTGTTGAACAACCCTCCCACTACGACGAGACACTGGTGCGGTATTAGTGACAAGTTGTACATTATGTTGTGGTTGTTCTACTTGTACTACAGCTTCATGGGTATTATTTGTCCCTCCCACTAGTTCCTCTAAAACGACACTACTCATGGGTTTGTGATTCATTATATATTCCTCCTCTAAGAATCTTACATTGGTGCTAACAATGACATCCCGATTCTTCGAACTATAAAATAAATATCCTTTCGTTCCCATGGGGTAGCCTACAAACAACCTTACTTCTGTACGAGATTCTAACTTAGTCGCGTTCTTGTTCAGCACATGTGCTGGACAACCCCATATTCGAATATGTCTTAGACCCGGTCCACAATTCTAAGGGGATTTTAGGAACCGACTTAGAAGGTACTAAGTTCAGAAGATAAGTTGCTGTCTCTAAGGCATGTCCCCAAAACGACTTGGGTAAATCCGAATAACTCATCATCGATCTAACACTCTCTAAAAGAGTCCGGTTCCTTCTTTCTGCTACACCATTCTGCTGGGGTGTGCCTGGTGCAGTTAACTGGGATTCTATCCTATTTTCTGATAAATATTCCCTAAATTCTCCAAGCAAGTATTCGCCACCACGATCTGATCGTAGTGACTTGATACTTTTATTAAGTCGCTTCTCCATTTTAGCTTTGTACTCTTTGAACTTATCAAAGCACTCAGACTTACGGTGCAACAAATAAACGTACCCATATCTACAATAATCATCAATGAAAGTGACGAAATATTCATAACCACCTCTTGCTTGGATATTCATGGGTCCACATAAATCAGAGTGAACCAATTCTAACAGTTGTTTGGCTCTATTCCCTTTTGCCTTGAAAGGCCTATTAGTCATTTTACTTTCCAAGCAGGATTCACAAACTGGGAATGGCTCCACTGCCAATGAGCTTAAAGGCCCGTCTACTACCAGTCTTTGAATCCTCCTTAAGTTAATATGACCTAATCTCAAGTGCCAAAGGTATGTTTGGTTCAAACTAGAAGGTTCCTTTCTTTTAGTAGAGTTAGAAGATGTGTTGTTCAATTCCCTAAATTGCAGTTGCAGTGCAGGTTGACTAGGATTAATTATATACAAATTGTCTTGCAATGTACCAGAATATATAATTCGTTTATTCATCATAATAGAAACATTACGATCCAAACAAACATTATAACCATCTAAAGCAAGTTTATAAACCGAAATTAAATTCCTTCTAAAAGAAGGTACATAAAGACAATTGTTCAAAACCAAAATCCTATCAGAACCAAAAGATAAATGAATAACTCCTACTGCAACTACTGCTACTTTTGTAGCATCTCCCATGAACACGTATATCTCACCATCTCTAAGCATTCTGGATAGTTGGAACCCCTGCATAGAATTACAAACATGATCAGTGGCTCATGTATCTACACACCAAGTGCTCGTAGATATAGCCGCTATAAATGTTTCTGTAACTAGCGAAAGAGACATACCAGTATTGTTTATCTTCTTAGGAAGAGGACAATCCTGTTTCCAGTGACCTGACTGTTTGCATCTGAAGCACTTTCCCTTAGGCTTTTTCACACCACCCTGAACTCCCACTGCCTTCACAGCTTTCTGTGTCTGAGCCTTTTTCTTCTTCTTAATACCTTTCGGCTTAGAGGAAGAACCTTTCTCAGCCACATTCACTTGAACACTCTGCCAAAATAATCCTTCAGCTGCCTGAAGTTCTGTCAGCAGTTCCGCGAGACTATACTGCCTCTTGTTCATGTTGTAATTCAAGCGGAACTGCTCAAAACTCTTGGACAAGCTCATAAGGATAATGTTAATCTGGGTTTCCCCGTCAAGTTCAGCACCAAGGATCTCTATCTCATTCAGATGCGACATCATCTTGAGAACATGATCCCTTACAGGTGTGCCTTCAGCCATCTGAGTGTTCATTAAAGCCTTCATGGCTACTTGCCTAGCAGCCCTATTCTGATCTCCAAAAAGTTCCTTGAGATTAAAGAGCATATCCGAAGCAGTGGCCATAGACTGATGCTGATGCTGCAAAACACCCGACATTGCTGCCAGAATGTAACATCGCGACATCTCATCAGCCTTAATCCACCGTTTATAATACTCTTTCTCATCTTCAGGAGCATCAGCAGCAGGCTGTTCAGGCTTGGGTTCATAAGTGCAAAACTTGTACTCCTCAGCAGTCAACACAATGTCCAAATTTCGTTTCCATTCAATATAGTTAGGTCCGGTAAGTTTGTTATCCTTAAGTATGGTGAATAGTGGATTAAAGCCCATTTTATCCTGAGAATCATGCATAAAAATATCACATAAATAATGGTGCATTAATTATTAAGATCTAAATTATTAAAATTTAATGCACTAACATCTAAACACCATAAGCTTCTGGTACGCCACGATGTGCGACATGTATACCACCTAATTTTGTTTAAATGTTACTTCGGTCCTATTACTAAACAATATGTCACGTTGGGGTGGACTATATTATTTTTCATAGCTAAGTGTATACCATCATCAAATCTTAAATTATTCGAAATCTATGGAACTTGGTACGCCACGATGGGTGGCGTGTATACCTTCCAATATTCGTAATTTTTCCTTGAATAGAATACTTCAATTCAATATTCATCAATGGTTTGATTTCTAGGTAGTGGAGGAGTCACATCGGTCTCGCTTAAAACCCACAGCCTTACAAGTTCGATGAACCCGTTTTTGACAAAATCGCCCCAAATCAGAAATAAAGAAAATCTGTATTTATTCCTTTCAAAATTTATTAATTTAAGAAGTTTGTTCTAGTAATTTCTATAACATTCTAGACACCACAAATTATATGCCACGATGGGTGACGTATATATAATTTATATTCGTCTTTATGTTAAATTACCTACAACCAATAATGGAGACCATGAGATTTAATTTCATATTAATTCCCTCTCCCACTTAGAATTTTTTTTTATTAAAATTGAGGAATTTTAAAATTAAATGGGGCCCTATGTTGTTATAATTATGTCTAATCATGCATTCAAAATACACACATAATTTTAACAACATATAACATTTAATTAAAGTAATAAATAAATTTTATGTCCATGTCGTCCTAATTAAGTTAAACATGCAATTTTAAAAGAATTACACACATAATTAACGACACACATAATCAATAAATTAAAGCAATAATTAAAATTTAATGGAAAAAATTAAAATAAATTTTCCACTATTATGGCCCTTGAAAAAAAATCCAGCTCTCAAAAAAAATCTGCCCCAAGCGCGCCCCGACGCCCCCAGCAGCCCCAGCAGTCCCAGCTGCCGCAGCAGCCCCATGTAATCGCACAGCGGAACAAAAAACTACCGGAATTGATTTCTGATCGCACATAACTATTACAAAATACCCGGAACAATTACAAAAAAAAATAGATCTAATACAAAACTAATTTTGTAAAATCTATTCTAACACGATCAACCCTCGTGTAAATTACAACCACGATTAAACCACGTGGAAACCAAAATAAAAATTAACCACGATTAAACCACGTGGGATCCAAACACATAATTAAAAATATACATGACCATAATAGTAGATTAACAACCTGCATCAAAACCAATACAAGCAAAACACTATATACACGCATATATAATTACAACATGGATATTATATCATAAAACGTAGAACCCATTACCAGGCTCTGATACCAATTGTTGGAAACCATGGACTTAGGGTGTTACTACGTTTTACGATAAAGATTACGAAAAGAGGATTACCTTGTTAATGGTTGATTCCACGCTCTTCTATTGTATTCCCAAATTCCCTTGAGCGAAGTGTGACCTCCGTCTTCTCAAGTTATCCTCTCTTCTTGCTCCTTGATGGCTACAATATGTTTTCACACACTTCCAAGCAAGAAGAGAATAAGAATATATATAGGCTACAATAGGGACCATGGATAATTAGGTTGGGCCTTCTAATTACATCTTGAGCCTAGCCCAATGTAATTAAATATTAATTCAATCCACTAAAGAATTAATATTTGCACTACCTTTCCTAATACCGTAATTTAATTAATTCGGTTCCAATATTATTTGCTTATTAAATTCTCCATGTTTAAAATATCATATGTCCATTAATTAAATAAATTACTGATAATTTATTTAATTAATATCTTTTATCCTTGATCATCCACTCAACCTTTATTTAATTATGCCAGAATAAATTCCACCTGCAGGGTTTCACATAATTAAATCTTTTTTGAGCTTTCAAGGGGACATCATTAACCCGAATATTATCAGGACATAGATTCGTTCAATAAATAATATCCACCATGTATATAATTCCATCACCCAAAATATAATGATATAATTCAAAAAAATTATTTCATATATAAATCAAAGCATGTAAATAATATACACGTGTCAATTACTATTTCCGGATTAAGAACCTAAGCATTAATAATAACATAGAATCTTAGTTCTCCTTCTTAATCAATATTAAGGGAACAATTCTAAATTTGATCTTGTTCAATATACACAAAGTATACTAGTATTATTTATTAGTCAATATAAACTAATCTAAATAATACTACAGCCATACCAGTGGATTGTCCAACACCACCTGTGCTGTGAACCTTATTATATTATATAACCGTATTTAACAATCTAATATTCTGTATCCCATTTGATACTAGATTGTTCACAATATATAATATTAGACAACATGTAAACATTCAAATGATTCTCAAATAAACTGGCCAGAAATAAATGTACATACTTCAAATAAATATTTTCAGTATACACTAACACATACATCATACTTCATAGTTCATATTTAAGCTCTATAAATTCCGATAAAATTAACAGTACGAGATTCAACACGTAAAACTCCATTCTGCTCATTGAGGGTAGTAATATTTTGACCAGAATATTGAGGCTAAAATCCACTTTCTAAACCACCTGGCCGAAAATATTAAATCTGTATCCTTGTGGTCTGATAAAAAATGTTTGTGGGTATTAACGGCCACCCAAAAATCTCCTCGTGAAATTCCCGTTTATTTTGTTTGGATATCCAGGAACGGTAAATAAAACTTCAACGATGTTTAAGCCCAGGCAGTCTTCACGGTTTTCAGAAACTCACCATTAACATCTTCTCTTATATTGGCTTCAGTCCTGTTAAACTAAAATATCATGCATGTTGATGATTCTTTATTAGGAGGAGAATATATATTAATGATTTAAAAGCCTAAAATCGTAGATATTTAAGTATGATTTATACAATTTTATATATGTATGTTGAATAATTGTAAAAATTAATTTATACAAACTAATTAATAAAAATAATAATTTTTTGGTGTATTTGTTGACTTTTTAAAGAACCTAATTTAAAATTAATTTTTACAAATAGCTGGCGTACTTTTTATATTTATTTTGGAATTCGTGCTATGCACAAGTATGTTTGTATATACTTTTTTTTTTTAATTTATATATAGATAATATTTTACTTAAAATTTTGACATCAAAACTATGTTCTAATTATAAATTATTTTAAGAGCAAATTAATAATTAAATAAATGACAATAATATGTGATTTATCAAAATTTGACCAGTAATTCAAATAGCTGACTTTTAAATAGTTATTTATTTGTACATTTTCAATCAAATAAATTATGTTGATTTTTTTTATTATTTTGAAGAAAATGGTATCAACGCTTTTAAGATTGAGAACATCTTCAAGGAATTGGTTTTTTAAAATAATATTTTCTTGTCACAATAACCAATAAAATTAGGAAATTTATTTTTGCAAAGGAAATATTATAATAAATTATTTAATTTTAATAAAGCCGATCCATGTGGCCATGGCGGTATATAGTGTTATAATTGTGAGGACATAAATATTTACAGGAGGTAAAAAAATTTAGCCCCTTTCAACTTCAAAGTCTGGGTCCGCCCCTGGCCGCCTGGACTCACTGCTGGTCCGATTGCTACAAATAATCTGTTTAACAACATTGTCACTTGTTGTGTTCTTGGGTCGTATTTTAGTAGTCGTCCACTTGCGTCAGGTTGAAAACCTGGTTGTGTCTGTGTTATTTTATACTTTATGTCAAAAGTAGTTGTAGCGCTGGTAAAGAAAACATTTCCGGTAATTGGATCAACATCAACGCCATTGAGGAAGCGAAAAGTGACGCCTTCTGCCGATGAAGCCAGACGTCTTGCTAGTCCTCCATTAGGACCGACCACAAATAGACCAAGAACAGTATTGACAATATAGAGTTCATCCGTTCTACTGTTGAAGCTAAATCCTAGAGGCCTCCCAAATTCAAATATCAAATCAGAGTTAAGAGTGCCATCGCAAACTTCTTTGGTCCTGAAAATATTATTTTATGAGAATATTATTGAAGTATGATATATTGCAGTGAAAAATTATTGAAGTCATTAATGTTGGAAAAATAATCTTAAACTTGTTTTAATTGTTTTATTTATTTAATTATTTGATTGTTTTGTTTTAAAATAAATATTGTAATCAGTTCATTGTAATGCATATGACTTAGTCATTTGGTTGTTTAGAGTTTTGAGGAGTGTGGGGGTAGTGGAGTCAAAATAGGAATGTAGTTGCTGGTTTTTAGCATCCATTCACTAGTAGTCAGCCTATATATAATTTGCATGTACTAGCTTTAATGTATGGGATAAGATCCATCATTTGTTTTTTCCCAGTTAACATAGATACAAATAGTGTCTGTGTTCAAATATTAGCTTTATATTTTCTTCATTTGGTATCCGAGCCTCATGATTTAGGGCTTGTGAGTTATTTTTATACATACACCTATATATATATATATATATATATATATAGGGCTACTCCAATAGAAACCAATTTAGAATAGAAACTAGAAACCAAATAATTTTTTTTAAAATTAATTCGAAATATAACACATATGGTATGCAAATCGATCGTTGAGAGATGTAGAATAATACAGTGAAATCGGATTTAAAAAAAAATTACGGTTTGACGGGAAATATCAAATTAAAAACGGAGGGGAAAAGCTTGTTATATATATTTGATAATGTCATGACTAATATGATTTATGTTTAGTTTTCAGATCTTACTTAAACAGGACAAATCAGTACTTAACCGAAATCAGCACTTATACTGAAGTCAGAACTTAAGTTATCAGTACTTAAGGTTCAGGAGATATTTATCAGGAGATAATATCAGGACTTAAAGGAAACTTTCAGATAAGAAAGGCGGCTGATTGAAAGGAAAGAAGATCAAGACAAATGTAAGAAGAGATATGCATGAAGAAGGAATTCTATGAAGAATAAAATACTTGGAAGAAAAGATATCTGATTGATATATTTTAGGAAGCAGAATTATATTCTATATCAATTAGCGATTATCTTGTAACTATGTAGTATATAACACAGACATAGGATTTACACTATAAGTGTTATCATTATCGAGAATATTATTTATTGTAACCCTAGCAACTCTCGTGATATTTGTTTATTACTGAGAGAGGACGGTTCCATATTGTAACAGAGTTTATTGCTTTGAATAAAGTATGTTTTCTGTTACTTGTGTTATTAGAATTCGATTTGATTGTGCTAAACACTGTATTCAACCCCCTTCTACAGTGTGTGTGACCTAACAAGTGGTATCAGAGCCTATCTGTTAACACATAAACAGTTAAGATCCAAAAACAATCATGTCTGAAGCAGAAACTCCAACCAAACCCACCAAAACTAAAGAACCTCCAAAGACTCAAATCCACAGTCGATATGAGACCATTAGAGTTCCAATAATGAAGCCATCTGAATATCCCATATGGAAGGTGAGGATGAATATGTTTCTGAAAGCTACTGATCCAGAATATCTTGACAGAATCCATGAAGGACCTCACAAACCAACCAAACTCGCTGTTGTAGTTGCAGGTGAAGCAGCAAAGTCTGTACCAAAGGAGAAGAGTGATTACACTGCTGAAGATATTGCATCAATTGCTAAGGATGCTAAGGTACGACACTTGCTGCATAGTGCCATTGATAATGTAATGTCAAATAGGGTAATAAACTGCAAGACTGCAAAGGAGATATAGGATGCCTTGGAGACAAGGTGTCAGGGAACTGATTCGATTAAGAAGAACAGGAAGATAATACTCACTCAAGAGTATGAACACTTTGACTCAAAGCCTAATGTGTCATTGACTGATTTATATGACAGATTTGTCAAACTCTTGAATGATTTATCACTAGTTGATAAGGAGTATGATATTGAAGATTCAAACCTTAAATTCCTGTTAGCTCTTCCTGAAAGTTGGGATTTGAAGGCAACAATTATAAGAGACAACTATAATCTTGATGAAACGACTCTTGATGAAATCTATGGGATGCTCAAGACTCATGAACTTGAGATGGAACAAAGAAGCAAGAGGAAAGGAGGAAAGTCAAGGATAGTTGCTCTTAAGGCTGAAGAAGAATCCCCCAAGGTAGCTACCTCAAGGAAAGGCAAGGGAAAAGCGCTCATCACAAAGTCTGATACTGAGTCATCAAGTTCTGATAGTGACGATGACTCAGAAACTGAAAGCTTGCCTGAGATGGATGCTGATGAAGAGATGATGAAGCTGTGAGCTCTTATGGTGAAAGGAATCACAAAGATTGCATACAGGAAGTTCAGGAAGAGAAAGAAGCTTTCCAGGAAAGGTGCAAGTTCTGATAAGAAGAATTTCAGAAAATCTGAAGGCAAAGGAGGGAAGTCTAACAGAGGAGATTACACAAATGTCAAATGCTACAAATATTGTGAGAAAGGCCACATATCTCCTGATTGCAAGAAAGTGAAGAGTGACAAAGGCAAGGCTCTTGTCACAAAGAAGAAAAACTGGACAGACACTTCAGATTCTGAAAGTGAGGAGAACTATGCCTTGATGGCAAATGCTGATATGGCAAATGCTGATAGCAGTCCTGAAGCTGTTGAGTAAAAGGTACCTCAAACTACTTATGCCTTTCATACTGATGATATTAATGAGTTAAGAAGATATCTTAAAACCATGTTCATTAGTTATAGAGATCAAACTTTAACATGTGAAAGATTAACTTCTGAAAATCTTGCTTGTAAAAAGAGGAATGATTATTTAGAAAAAGAGTTAGTCATGTTCCATCAAACTCAGAAAGATAGAGATGATGCTTTTTATGTTAGGGATGAAGTACTTAAAATGAATGAATCTCTAAAAACTGAGTTAGAAAAGGAAAGAGAGATTATCAGGACTTAGACTAACTCTGGCAGAACAACTCAGAATTTGTTAAGTAGTGGAAACTGGAAAGAGGGCTTAGGTTATGGTGAAGATAAGAATGATAAAGGAACTGTAGAAATTAATCCTATAGTTGTTAAACAAAAGCCAAAGTTAAAACCTGTTAAGTTTTTTGCTGTAAAGTCTGATACTGAGAAATCAGAAGTTAAAGAGGAATTAACTTCTGACAAACTAAAACAGGAAAAGACAAATGAAGTTAACATAGGCTTAATGACAAAGAAGCAGCTTAAGCATAAGCTGAAAGATATTAAGAATGTAAACAGGATACAATCACCTAGGAAAAATAGGAATGGAAAGGAAGGTGTGAATAAAAGCAATGATTATAAGCCTGTTCCTAATGTTCCTTGAAAAATATGTCATAACTGTGGAAGTTCTAACCATCAGGCTTCTTTTTGCAGGAAGAATAAGAACATAAACTCCTTACCTTCAAAGTCAGGAGTTAAGAGTCAGTTTGTTAGATATAAGCCACAAAATCCTTGTTTTCATTGTGGTAGTTTATGGCATTCCATTTATACTTGTAAGGAATATCATAGTCTGTACTATGATTATTATTAAATAAAACCTTCTTTAAAGAAAGTTAGCATTGTTCCTTCTAGTGTAAGTTCTGATACAAAGTCTGATAGTGTAAATGCTGATAAGAAAAATGTTAACATAAACTCTGATGCAAAATCCACTGCAAATGTTAACAAACTTAATAAGGCCACAGGATCCAAGCAAGTCTGGGTCCTTAAAACTAATCATTAGTGGTCTTTGTGATTGCAGGGCAACAGAAAAAAACATCTTAGTTCTGGACAGTGGATGTTCAGGACATATGACTGGAAATAAAGCCCTGCTATCAGATTTTGTGGAGAAAGCTGACCCAAATGTTTCTTATGGAGATGGCAATATTGGGATATGGCAATATCAATCTTGGGAATGTCATCATTAAAGAAGTAGCTCTGATCTCAGGACTTAAACATAATCTGCTGAGTGTTAGTCAAATCTGTGACAGAGGTTATCATGTAGATTTCTTTGAAGAACACTGTGAAATTGTAAGCAAATCTAAAGGCAAAGTTGTTCTGAAAGGATACAAGCATGGTAACATTTATGAAGCCAAGATTTCAACAAGTACTGATGGTTCTACAATCTGTCTGATGAGTAGAGCATCAATTGAAGAAAGCTGGAACTGGCACAAGAAACTCTCTCATTTAAATTTCAACAATATAAATGAATTAGCCAAGAAAGATCTTGTGAGAGGACTGCCAAAGTCAGTATTTCCTCCTGATGGCCTTTGTGATTCTTGTCAGAAGGCTAAACAAAGAAAATCTTCATTCAAGAGCAAGACTGAATCATCAATTCTTGAGCCATATCACCTATTACATGTTGATCTATTTGGTCCAGTGAATGTCATGTCTATTGCAAAGAAGAAATATGCTATGGTCATAGTGGATGAGTTTACCAGATATACATGGTTGTATTTCTTGCACACAAAAAGTGAAACTGCATCTATCTTGATTGATCATGTCAAGCAACTGGATAAATTGGACAAAGATTCTGTGAAAATAATAAGAAGTGATAATGGCACTGAGTTCAAGAATTTGATAATGGAAGAGTTCTGCAAAGACCATGGAATCAAGCAAGAATTTTCTGCTCCTGGAACTCCACAGCAAAATGGAGTTGTTGAAAGGAAGAATAGAACTCTCATTGAAGCTGCACGAACTATGCTTGATGAAGCAAAGCTTCCAACCTATTTTTGGGCTGAAGCTGTGCAGACTGCTTGTTTTACTCAGAATGCAACACACATTAACCAGCAAGGAAAGACACCATATGAGATGGTGAAGAAAAAGAAGCCAAATCTGAAGTATTTTCATGTATTTGGATGCAAGTGTTTTATTCTTAAGACTCACCCTGAACAGCTATCCAAATTTGATTTAAAAGCCGATGAAGGAATTTTTGTTGGATATCCACTTTCCACAAAAGCCTTCAGAGTCTACAATTTAAGAACAAGGGTTGTCATGGAATCTATCAATGTCTCTTTTGATGATAAGAAAATTACTGGACTTGAAGATTTCAATTATCATGATCAGCTGAGATTTGAAAATGAAGACATAAATTCTGATACTGCAAATCCTGACAGTCTAAATTCTGATACTGCAAATCCTGACAGTCTAAATCCTGATACTGCAAACTCTGATGTTATTGAAACTGTGGTGACTAAGCCAAAGGAAGATGCACATGTGCAGGGGGAGTATACTGAAGATACAACCACATCTCAAGAAGCATCAGAACATACAACTGGCTCTTCAAGTTCTGATTTATCAAGTTCTGATAAGCCAAGTTCTAATAGTTCTGAAAACTTAAATTCTGAAGGATCCAACTCAGAGAGCATAGTTTCAGGGTGAGCATCAGAAAATATTGATGAAGATAGCATGGATCATGGGGGAGCATCCAGTTCTAGAGAAAACCTTCCATCTGCAAGGAAGTGGACTAAACCACATACACCTGACTTAATTATTGGAAATCCTGATGTAGGTGTCAGAATTAGAACAACTACTTTAAGTGAATGTCTTTATAATTCTTTTCTTTCTCAGACTGAACCAAAGAAAGTGGAAGAAGCTCTTCAAGATGCTGATTGGGTGAAAGTAATGTAGGAAGAGTTAAATGAATTTGAAAGAAACAAAGTCTGGACCCTAGTGCCAAGACCAAAGAACAGATCTGTTGTTGGTACAAAGTGGGTGTTCAGAAACAAAACTGATAGTGATGGCATAATTACATGGAATAAAGAAAGGTTGGTTGCAAAAGGATATTCTCAACATGAGGGAATTGATTATGATGAAACATTTGCACCAGTTGCTAGATTGGAAGCCATAAGGATATTTTTGGCTTATGCTACTCACAAAAAGTTTACTGTCTTTCAAATAGATGTGAAAAGTGCTTTTCTCAATGAAGAATTGGAAGAGGAAGTATATGTTGAACAACCTCCAGGCTTTGTAGATCCCAAATATCCAAATCATGTCTACAGGCTTGATAATGCACTTTATGGCCTGATATCATGTATGCTACCTGTCTTTGTACAAGATTTCAAGAAGATCCAAGAGAACCTCACTTAACAGCTGTGAAAATAATTTTCAAGTATCTTAAGGGAACAGCTGATCTGGGATTGTGGTATCCCCGAGAATCAGACTTTAAACTAATAGGTTACTCAGATGTAGATTTTGCAGGTTGCAAAATTGACAGGAAAAGCACAAGTGGAAGCTGCCAATTTCTTGGAGGCAGATTGGTTTCTTGGTTTAGTAAGAAACAAAAATCAATTTCCACATCAACTGTAGAAGCAGAGTACATTGCTGCAGGAAGCTGTTGTGTACAGATTCTTTGGATGAAGAATCAGTTACTGGATTATGGGTTAACATATTTTAAAATCCCTATTTACTGTGATAATCAAAGTGTTATTGCTATGACTGGTAATCCAGTTCAACACTCAATGACAAAGCACATCATCATTAGGTACCACTTCATAAGGGAACATGTGGATGAAGGTACAATGGAATTGCACTTTGTTCCAACAGATCAACAACTAGCAGATATCTTCACAAAACCACTGTGTGAAGCTACTTTTACAAGATTGATAAATGAACTTGGAATGGTTTCAGGTTCTTTCTCTAAATCTGCTTAGCTTTTGCTCTGATGCATCAGACTTTATGATCAGTATTTACAGATATTACTATCTTTGTGTATTCTGTGTTTAATTGAAAATTGCTTAAGTACTGATTGTTGTCTGATGTGAATTTCTAAACTTGATAGTGACATGAATGTTTCTGTGATTATTCAATCCAATGAGGATAAATATGCTAGATGCTGACCTAGTAGTCTTTAATATACTAAAAAATCCCATGTTAGAAGTAATTATTTATGTGGAAATCTATTGACACAAGCAAATTCTGATATTGAGCTTAGTTAAGTTTACTTTGTCTATCTTATTACTAAGTCAAAAACTAGAATAATGCTTCTCATCTGTTAAGTTCTGATGTTAGTAAATCTGATAAATGTAGTAAGTGCTGATAAGACTCACTTATCAAAAGAAAAGGAAAAGAAAAAGAAATAAAATCAGGTACTCCTTTGAGATCTAGAGTAAAAACTGTGGAAGGGAAGATCCAAGTGCATTGCTGGTATTAAGTAATATGCATCAGACAAACAAAAATAAATATTTTTCTTGGTGACTTTTCACACTCTATGATTACTAGAGAAATATTTTGATAATAGCATAAATTCTGATAAGCAGTCGTGACTCACTTACACTGAGAAGCCACTATAAAATGGAATTTCAAAAGATGCATAAAATAAGCACAAAACAGTTGAGGTGGACTCATGCATGAACTCATTCTAAAGTAGACTTCAGAATCATGACGGATTTTGAGCAAAGTTCTTAGTTATGCCTTATTTCTAAGATGTACTGAAGTAAATCAGACTTTAATCCTTATCTGATATTTAGCTTTTTGCACACACATACACTCCATAT
This sequence comes from Apium graveolens, assembly GCF_009905375.1. NCBI lineage: Eukaryota > Viridiplantae > Streptophyta > Magnoliopsida > Apiales > Apiaceae > Apium > Apium graveolens. The sequence continues at coordinate 31,903,151 of NC_133652.1, forward strand.
GAATGATGAAAATTACTGTGGTGATAAATGATGTTTTAGATGAACAGTTTATGTGTCAGATTGCATAAATTCTGTATACAAGTTATGATGGAAGTTCTGATGATTAAGTTCTGAAGAAATGAAATCAGAATTTGTGTGAAGAATTGCAGAAATAGGTATTTACTTTTCGAGTTCAGAAATCATTTTCTGATGACTGTTAAGTTCTGATATAAGTCTAAGTTCTGATATTACACTCTGTTCTTTACTTGACTTATTTATTGATAACATCTAAAACAGGGCTATTTAAAATCAGAATAGGTTTGGGTGAAATATTAACAGTCAATACAATGAGGGTTAATGGTACATGTCTATGCACAGTAATTCTTACTTGTTTCATGTGCGCATTAAATCCTGTTTTTCACTTCCAATGCTGTTTTTATTCTCATCAGTCTAGGGAGACGAGATATAATTATTTCTACCTATAATCATTAAAGTTACCTTGCGTCTTCTGACATTCCATTGGTTATATAAACCAACACTTCATTCCAGCCAGCACATCTATCATTTTCTCCCATACTCACTCTCATCTTATTCTTATCACCAAAAATGGCTGCGTTTGGCTGGTTTTACAATTATGGTACTGAGACAGTACATGTCTTTCTTAATGGAATTTCAACTCCATATCTGTTAGTCCCTTAACAATGTAGCAAGAATTACAGAAGGGGGGTTGAATGGAATTCTTGAACCTTTTTCTTAAAATAAAAATGTTCAAACTCGAGTACAAATATAAGTGTTTTGATTAGCACAATGCGGAATACAAACTTAAGTGAATCAAAATATAAGTAATTAAAAACAAGAGTCTTTAAAAACTTTCTGGTGGATTTAAACAATTTCACCAGAGATATATATATTATATCGAGAGAACTCTGTGTGCAAGAATGCTCACAGCTGCTTACAAATTTGAACTACTGAGAATACAGAGAAATGCTAATAATTCTGCTTACAAATATTTCTCACTTTTTGTATCTCAGATCTTAGTTTCTATTTGCTACTTCTTGGTTTATATAATACCAAGATTACAAAGTCAAAAGATAGAATCATTATAAAAACTATCGGGTCTAATGCTTTGTTACTTTGTTCTCTATTACCCAGTTAATAGGCTTCCTCATTCCATTTGCATACATCCCAACGCATGTGACCAGTTGTCACTGTCAACTGATGTTTGAATTCTTTATTAGTTGAGTACATGATCATCCGTCGACTTTATGATCATCCATTGATGGCTTCATTGATCATCCGTCGACTGCTATAAAAACATTCGTTGATAGCCATTTGATCATTCGTCGATGGCTTTGTTAATTAATCATCCGTCGGTAGCTATTTTGGCACTTGACTTCAATTCATTTATGCAGAATTACAAGACATCATCTATGTACAATTAATCAACCTATTCTGCATATCTAGTTAAAGTTAACATGACTTATATGCTACTACAAAATCTATACAAAGGTGTATGCAGAAATGTGCTACAGACTCATTATTACATAAGCTACTCACTCGATGGATAATAAGTCATCATCCGTCGGGACTACAGTGAGTTATCCGCCGAGACTATAATTCTTATCCGTCGAGTGCTACATTATTTCACTAAGTAAAATCTACTTAGGTGTTTTGTTTATGAAATCATCAAGTACACAACATATGCACAACAATCTCCTCCAATTTATGTCTACTGGAATTGTAGCCATAAATTAAGAGATACTTGATGATAACAAAACAACCTACACATACAGCTTTAAAGGAAAGTAGATAATACTGAAAGTGCTTCAAATAGTCAAAATGTGCAAAGTTTAGCTCAAAGTCATTTCAAGATGCACCTCTAGCCTGAGCAGATTTTTCTAGTTTCTTGAAGGTCTGGATCTTCTTCCAAGCTTTCTGTTGTTTTCATCAATCTGATTTTGGAGCTGCCTGTGGAATTCCAGTTCATCAGATTCTCAGAGATTTAGCTTTTCTTGCATTTCCAAGATAGTCTCATTGCTAAAGATACTCAGTTGGTCTTCTAATCTGAAGAATCTTCTCACACCTTTGTCATCTATGAACTCCATCAGCCAGTAGGGCCTTAGATGCACTCTTCTCCTTGTGTATGGGATGATTAGAGTCTTTGGGAGTGCATCTTTAGCTCTAACACTCCTTAGTTCTTCAATCTTCTTCAATACTAGTCTTCTTGCAGTGACATTGAACCCAAAGTTCTTCTTGAAGGATGAATAAACTTTAATCAGTACAGCTTGGCTCTCTTGAAGAATCCTGTGAAGTGGCCACTGAATCTCCTTTCCTCCTTTGTACTTGAACACTAACCTTTCAGGTAGGTTTCTGTATGCATCAATTCCTCTCACTGCATCTAGTTCATCCAGATAGAGGTTTAGATCAGAAAATTCTTTGATGTCACACAAGTACAAGTAGTCTCCCTTATTGACTTTGGGCTGAGCTTTGACTACATATCTGGATTTGAGGGGTGACAATTTCACTTTCTTGACTGCCCTTGACTTTGTCCTTTTTGGTTTGCTAAGGATTGGTAGACTGAAGTCAGGAATTGGTATGTTATCCCATTCTATTGGCTCATCCTTGGGCACAACAGGTTCACCATGAATATTTCTGTAGGGATCCACCACCCTTATATCTTCAAATACCACAGAGGACTTTGATGCTTGAGCTGTAGCTGGTGTGGGTTCCTTAGGAAATTGATCATCCAATTTTGTCAACAATATCCAGTTTCCTTTTTGTTCTTTTAGCCAATTCTTTCTTTCTTGGAGATTTTTTCTGTTCTTCAACATGTTTCCTTGATTCAGTAGCTTCAGATGATTGAGAGGAAATTTGTTGTGATGAACTCACAGCCTGTAGCTTGGCCAAGATAGCAATCTGCTCTTTCTTTTGTTTAGCCTTCTTTATATCTAGAATAGCTTGCTTCTTTTCCCGCTTCAATCTGGCTTTTTCTTCTCTCTTTGCTTGAGCAAATTGAGGATGTCCAGCTACCACACAAATTTCCTTCCCATTTCTGAATATCTTAGCAATCCTCTTTTTAGAAGCGGAATCAGTTGGATCTATATAGAAAACAATTGATCTTGACGGAAGCTTCTTTTTATCAGGATTGGGTGTCTCATACACAGTATCCAAGGGGTTTTTCAAGGATGATTTTGAGTAGTTTGCCCTTGGTTTAAGAATCATTTCAGCCTTTGGAGACTTGATGTAGGAAGATTGTCCTCTTTCCAGATAGTTCATGCTTATCTCATTCACACTGATTTGCTTGCTTGACAAGTTCAAACTTCTTCTGTATTTCCTCATCAATCTTCTCCCAGTTGATCAAACTCAACTTTTCTTTTTCAGCAGCTTTCAAATTGGCTGTTGCTGCTTGAATTAGATCTATACCATCTGCAACTGGTGGCTTTGAGACAGTAATTGATGGCACAATTACCTTAGTGATTTATATCCGAAGCTTCTCCCCCTCACTTGGTCCTTTCTCCCCTTTTTTGTTATCATCAAGTTGAGGAGTCAGGCCTTGTGCTTTAGCCAGTTGCATGAGAAGATTGGTCTGAGACTGTTGATTTTGAAGAATGGTGGCCATAGAATTTTTAATAACTTGAACTCTGTCTTCCAACTTGGCTAGCTTCTTTTCAGCATGACTGAACCCAGCTTCTCAGAATTGTAGGTCTTCAAGTCAGCTATATCCTTTTTGAGTTCATCCACACTCATATTCTGTCTTAACTGCTGTAGCTTCATGAGATGTAGAAAATCTAGGTGAGCTTGAAGAATAGCCTTGGTACCAGCATTTGAGCTCTTCTGAATGGCCTTTTGGATAGACATGATTTGTTTGACCAAGGAGACATTAAATTGTCCTGGTGTAGACTCCTTTGTCAAGGCCCATTCAGGTAAATCTGGAATAGAACTTGGGCCTTCATCTCCCCCTAAGTTCATGCTTCCATCAAATGAAATAGAGTCATCATCATTAGAATTTACTCCAAATTCTTCAGATGGCTCACCAGCTGTAGGAGGCATTAAATTGACAACAGCTTTATCCCTTTGTAGAGATTCTGAAGTATGCACCAGATTCAAAGTCTTTTCTGCCTCCTCATTGCCCTGAGCAGCCAACAGTTGATAGGCTGACACAGGATGAGTAAAAGTGTCAGCATCCAAGGAAATATTATCAATTACAACTTTGTAATGTTACTGAAATTGTCTTTCCTTTTCAGCATCATCCACAATCATTGACTCATGAGCAATGGCTGGATCCACCCTTATACCCTCTGTACCTGCTTTTCTCTCATGTTCTCTCTTTTGTTGTATCAGGGTCTCACCCTGGCTCCCCACCCTCACACCCTCACCTTCACCTACTAAGGTGGGACTCCTCTCACTCCCTTTTGCCAATCCTGAATAAATGGATTGCTGATTTTCACTCATTTCCTCTCCTTTTATCTGGGAGCAACCCAGCCTCTCACTCAAGACACTCTCCTCTCTCAGTCCTAAGAGTGACTGTACAACCACTAAATCTTCTGCACTTGAAATAATTGAAGTTTGAAGTTGTGCAGAGATACTCGACAGATGAGTGATATCCATCGAGTGAGTGGTAATGCTATCTGACGGATAACTGCTGTTAGGCTTATCCGTCGGGATACAATCACTACTCGACGGATGAGCAATATCCGTCGAGAGAGTAGAAATGAATGAGTTGGGAAGAGAAACTATTGTTGACTCTGTGCTGATTGAAGATATTTGGGGCACTGATGTCACAATAGTTTCTGAAAGAATTGGCAAGTGAGCCAACAAATCATCTAAAAGATGATGCTCAATTGTACTAGATTTTGGCTTCCCCAACAGAGTTAAAGAAGAGGAATCAGGAATTGATGTGTGTATCATATCCACATCCAGAGAGTTTGTTGGTGAGTATGGTGTATGAGGTGCTTCTATAACTAGAGATTTTGGCTGTGACTCCACATTTATTGGAGCCACATCAAACTGAATTTGAGAGAGTGTAGGGACTGTGTCTTTAGCACGAGTTTGCACTGTGTGTGTGCCCTGTGCATCTCCGGAGGTTTTAGATTTCTTCTTTCTTGTATAAGTTTGGGGTGAGCTTGTGTCCCTAACCCTTTTAGCCTGTGCTCTTGGCTGAGAGCTTTGTTCAATAACCACATCTTTTTGGGAGGATGCAGCTAGAAGTGAGCTTTTGTCCTTTTTAAGCACTGCAGTTTGTTGGGAAACTACAGTGTGGCTAGGCTGGGATTCACTCAACTCTCCAACCTTATTCTTGGGGTTTCTTTGATGTTCACCCCTTCCCTCACCTAACTTACCCTCCTTCACACTCGCCTCTTTGGCTTTGGTGGATTTTTCAACTGGTATCTTTTGAGAGATACCAGAGGGGGTTTTCTTTGATTTGGTTTTGGAAATAGTAGTAGGTTTGGAGGCTTTGGTAGGCAACTGTTTGGTCATTGGCACAGTTGCCATAGCTACTCCTGAATTCAAAGAAATAGTGGAGGTTGGAATAGTTGTAGGGATGGATGAACTTACCTCACTTACCTGAGGTGCCTGCATTACAGGAAAGTAGAACATGGGCACATCCTTGTGATGATTAGCCCTGTTCAAATCTGTAATGAGTCTTCTCTCCTGAACCCAACAATCCAGTTTGTTGTTAGGGTTCTCAAGCACAATCTCTTCACAGAGGTGGTTAGCCAATAACATGAAAAATCTAGCATAATACACATTTTTACCTCTTTTAGCTAATTCACCCAATTTAAAACCTAACTCAAATAGGACAAGGTCACTGAAATTGTAAAATTTATCTGTAACTAGCATGTATAGCATGTTAAGCATGGAAATATTCACTGAATCAAAATTACTGGTTTTTCTAGAGAAAACCTTAGTAATTACATCACATATGAAACTCCACTCCTTCCTAAGACCCATTCTCCTAATATCACTCAGTTTAGAAGTAGGAAGTGCATAATGCATGGAATTAAGCATATTGATAATATCAGTGTCATTGTGTGGTGAAGTCACATTGTTATCAGGAATTTTGAAACATGCTTTTATCACATCACTATTGATACATAATTCATTACCTTTGATGGTTAGAGTGATGGTCTTGTCAGTAGAGTTGTAGATAGCAGTGGTCCACATTTTTTTAACAACTTCACAGAAGATTGTGGGTGATTCCAGCATGGCGTAATTGAGCTTACAATTCTTCACAAAGTCCATCATCTTGTGGTAGTCCTCTGATTGCTGAATACCCTTATTGACCAATGCAGTGAAATTGGTCTTCTCATAAATGAACCCAGTTTGAGACATAATCTTTACTACAGGTGTCATTGTTTAGAGAATAAAAGCTTGAAGAGAAGTAGAGTAGGTACTTGAGAGAGATTTGAAATTAGAGCAGTTGAATTTGAGAATGATAAAAGAAAACAATTGCAATGAAATAAGCTTTTATACTATCTCAAAAATAACTGATAAAAATAATAAAGTAAAGTAAATTAACCAATAGAAATTGCCTAAAATAGCCGATAAAAAATAAGCTGTAAAAATTTTACCCATTATCCGTCGTGTAATGCTTACAAACTGTAAGTATACTCGATGGATAATGTACAGGGACTTAACGGCTCAGATTAAGACAATTCGACGGATGAGGATAAACTGTTATCCTTCGATACATAAGATATTCCAGAAAAGTAATTGATTTTTATTAGCAAATGGTGTGTCGACGGATGACCAAACTCGATGGATAAGGGTCATCCGTCGAGATGTAAATTTTGACTTAGCCAAAAATTTCATCCAGAATAGAAAAATCAATTAACTGTCTGGCTGCATTTCAACTTGCAAAATAACTCAGATAAATTTAAGAGTAATTAAGCATACCTAACTCACTTACCAACCTCGAAAAGGTGGATTCATCCAGTGGCTTGGTAAAGATATCTGCAAGTTGCTTCTCACTTGGAACAAAATGTAGTTCCACAGTACCATTCATTACATATTCCCTTATGAAATGGTACTTGATATCTATGTGCTTTGTCCTTGAATGTTGTACTGGATTTTCAGTGATGGCAATTGCACTTGTGTTATCACAGAAAATAGGAATTCTCTCAACTTGCAAACCATAGTCTAGCAATTGATTTTTCATCCATAAAATCTGTGCACAGCAACTGCCAGCAGCAATATATTCAGCTTCAGCTGTAGAAGTAGAAACTGAATTTTGCTTTTTACTGAACCAGGACACAAGCTTGTTTCCTAGAAATTGACAGGTTCCTGTTGTACTCTTTCTATCAATTCTACAACCTGCATAATCTGCATCTGAATAACCAGTTAGATCAAAACCAGAATCTCTAGGATACCAAATGCCAAGGTTTGGTGTTCCCTTGAGATATCTAAAAATTCTCTTAATAGCTATCAAGTGAGATTCTCTAGGATCAGCCTGAAATCTAGCACATAAACATGTAGCAAACATTATATCTGGCCTACTAGCTGTTAAGTACAGAAGTGAGCCAACCATGCCTCTATAGCTTGAAATATCCATATACTTTTCAGTAGTGTTTAATTCAAGCTTAGTTGCAGTGGCCATGTGAGTTTTTGCAGATGTGCAATCATTAGATCAAACTTCTTTAAAAGATCAAAAATATATTTAGTTTGACTAATGAATATTCTATCACTAACTTGCTTAACTTGTAAACCAAGAAAGTAAGTTAGTTCTCCCATCATACTCATTTCATGCTTACTTTGCATCAATTTGGCAAACTTTTTGTAAAGTTCCTCATCTGTAGAGCCAAAAATAATATCATCTACATAAATTTGAACAAGTATACTAGAGGCATTAACATTTTTGAAAAATAAAGTTTTATCTACAGTACCTCTTGTGAATTGATTTTCCAAAAGGAACTTTGATAAAGTGTCATACCAGGCTCTAGGTGCTTGCTTCAGTCCATAGAGTGCTTTCAGAAGATAATAGACATACTCTGGTAAATTTGGATTTTCAAAACCAGGAGGTTGACTGACATATACTTCTTCCTCCAAATCTCCATTTAGAAAGACACTTTTGACATCCATTTGATAGACCTTGAAATTGGCATGGGATGCTTAGGCTAAGAAGATTCTGATGGCTTCAAGTCTTGCAACATGAGCAAATGTTTCATCAAAATCAATTCCTTCTTGCTGACAATAGCCCTTAGCAACCAATCTAGCTTTATTCCTGACTACTATGCCATTTTCATCCATCTTGTTTCTGAATACCCACTTGGTGTCTATTGGATTCTTTCCTTTAGGCTTGGGTACCAGCTTCCATACATTATTCCTTTCAAATTGGTTTAGCTCCTCCTGCATAGCTAAAATCCAATCAGGATCCAATAAAGCTTCTTCTACCTTCTTTGGTTCTTCCTTTGATAGAAAGCTGCTGTATAGACATTCTTCCTGAGTTGCTCTTCTTGTTTGAACTCTAGAAGAAACATCACCAATGATAAGCTCAAAGGGGTGATCCTTTGTCCATTTCCTTTGTTGAGGTAGATTAGCTCTAGATGAAGAGACCTCAATGTTGTCTTGATGTGTGATTGAGTTTTGATTGCTAGAAACTCCCCCTGAGTTTGTGGATCTTTGATTTAAGAAAGGGTAATTTTCTATAGGCGATCTGTCTTGACCTCCTGCTCCTTTTGATAACCCGACGGATGGTGAATTTTGAGTACCGACGGATGAGGCAGGTTGTCTCCCGACGGATAACGCAGATTGCCTTCCGACGGATGAAGCATTATGCAACTCGACAAATGTTGAGTTTTGTGCTTCATTGGTAGTAGATTTGTCTGCATTATCCTTAGATACTGTTTCTTGATCACTTTCATCATCACTATCATCACTAACCATCTCCACATTATCGAATTTGAGGCTCTCATGGTAATCTCCATCTTTTCGTCCTTCAATCTTTTTATCATCAAACACAATATGTATAGATTCCACAACAATGTTGGTTCTTAGATTGTGGACTCTATATGCTTTACCAACAGCATATCCAACAAAAATTCCTTCATCTGCTTTAGCATCAAACTTCCCATTTTGATCAGTTTGATTTCTCAGGATATAGCATTTGCAGCCAAAGACATGAAGAAAGTTTAGAGTTGGCTTCTTGTTCTTGAACAATTGATAGGGAGTCATGCATCTTGCTTGATTAACCAGAGAAATTATTTGAGTGTAGCATGCAGTATTTACAGCTTCAGCCCAGAAATATGTTGGTAGTTTAGATTCTTCAAGCATTGTCCTTGCAGCTCCAATAAGTGATCTGTTCTTCCTTTCTACTACTCCATTATGTTGTGGAGTCCTTGCTGCTGAAAACTCATGCAGAATCCTATTTTCCTCACAAAATGCTCTTATGACAGAATTCTTGAACTCAGTTCCATTGTCACTCCTGATTCTTCTAACTTTAAAATCAGGATGATTGTTGAATTGCCTTATGTGATTGATGATGATTTCACTAGCCTCATCTTTAGACTTTAGGAAATATGTCCAGGAGAACTTTGAGAAATCATCTACAATTACTAGGAAAAATCTTTTCCTTGAGATGGACAATACATTGACTGGTCCAAACAAATCCATGTGAAGCAGTTGCAAAGGCTTTTCAATTGTTGAATCAAGTTTCTTCCTTAATGATGCTTTGATCTGCTTCCCTTTTTGGCAGGCATCACACAGTCCATCCTTTGAAAACTCCACTAGAGGAATGCCTCTTACCAGTTCTTTCTTTACTAGCTCATTCATGGTCTTGAATTTTAAATGAGATAGCTTCTTGTGCCATAGCCAACTTTCATCTTGACTTGCTTTACTGAGAAGACAAGTTACAGATTCTGCATTAGATGAGTTGAAATCACCTACGTACACATTTCCTTTTCTCACACCAGTGAGAACCACTTTGTTGCTTCTTTTATTAATCACAACACAGGCTTCTGAGTTGAAGGTTACTGAATTGCCTTTGTCACAAAGCTGGCTGATACTCAACAGATTATGTTTGAGACCATCCACTAAGGCAACCTCCTCAATGATGACATTGTCCTTTGAAATCAAGCCATATCCCACAGTATAACCCTTGCTGTCATCTTCAAAAGTAATACTTGGGCCAGCTCTCTCCTTAAACTCTGTGAGCAGGGTAGAATCACCGGTCATGTGTCTTGAACAACCACTATCCAAGTACCAAAGATTCTTTCTGTTTCCCTACACACATCAAAATTAAATCAAGTTGATTTTGGTACCCAAGTTTCCTTGGGTCCTGCCTTGTTAGCTTTCTTTTTCTGTTTCTTAGGTCTTATCTCATTTGACTTAGGAATTTCAGATTCATCCTTAGTCATTTGGATTGGACCTTTGAAACCATTCATTGCAACAGAATTATCATGCATATTATGACTAACAGGAAATGGCATGCTTGGTGTAAACATGTTATTCCAGTAAGGCATGCTAAATGGCATTTGTGGCATACTATATGCAGCATAATAAGGATTAGGTGCAAATGGTATATTAGCAAACTGTGCATTCATGTTCTGTGTAGGCATAGCATTAACAGGCATGGGAGGCATGTCATTCGTGTTAGGAAATTGAGACTGAACAGACATGGGAGTAGGCATGGCAGATTTGCAATTAACAGATAAATGATTTACACTACCACACTTGACACACATTTTTCTAGGAGCATATTTGTCAGGTGTGTAGTTATTGTGTTTGTTAATCCCTACTTTACCATTCCTATTGTTTTTCCTTTTAGTCTCTGTTTTTACCTCAATTTTCTCAAGTCTGTCACTTAACTGCTTGACAGTCATGTGACCAACATTAGCCTTTTTCCCTTTCTTAACTTGACTTGACTCTCCTGAAACAAAGTTCTTGGAAACAGACCCATACTTCTCATTCAGCTTAATTAGTTTGGCTTTGCTAATGGGCTTGCTCACAACCGACGGATGAGAATTTTCATCATTCGACGGATAACACTTTTTGTTATCCGACGGATAGTCCTCATCATCCGTCGAGTCTACATCTGTAAGCAGTCCATCTACCAAATTAGGTTCTAGTTTCTCTTTGTTCTTTTTCCAGGCTTCATCACAAAAAGACTCAATTCCTTGAACTTTGGTGATTTGAGCATGGACATCTCTGGATATTTTCCATGCTTTAATCACCTCTTGTTCACGCTCGAGCTGCTTCCTAAAATCTCTTCCTTTTTTAAGGACTCAGTTAATTCCTCTTTGGCAATCTTACACTCAATTCTTAATTTCTCAAAATCAACAAACTGAGACTCAAGCACATTATTCCTCTCACTTAAAAACAAATTGTTTTCTTTGATTTTAGCATTTTCTTTAGTAAGAGACTTAAGTGTAACACGCAAATGATATAATTCTGTAGACATGTCATTTATGGCATCATTACACTCAACTTTAGATAAATGTGCAAGGTTTGTAGTAATTACCTGATTGCTTGAGGAACTTGTCTCTGTCTCATCAGACTTGGCCATTAGGGCTAGATTGACATAGCTGACATCTTCATCTTCATCCAGACCATCTGCTGCCCAGTCATTTTCTTGTGTAATAAAAGCCCTTTCCTTTTGTTTGAGTAGATCAAAGTATTTTTGCTTATAATCCACAGACTCAAACTTTTTCTTATTGGAATCTGACTTTCTACACTCATTGGAAAAATGCCCTGCCAAGCCACATTTGAAACATTTGAATTTTGACTTATCCACCATGTTTCTATTTGGCTTGGCTGCTCTAAAGTTCTTCTTGAACTTGAGCTTGGCAAATCTCCTGGAAAGGAATGCTAGGTGCTCATCAATGTCCTCCATGTCATCTTGGCTCAATGAATCTTCACTTTCTACTGCAAGCCCCTTTCCCTTGTTCTCACAGACCTTTGAAGTTGATTCAACAGCTTCCATCTTCATTTCCTTCTCCTTTTCCAACTCAACAACTAGTGCAATGGATCCTCCTTTCTTCTTTCCTCTCTCCATCCTTTCATCTTGCTCTATTTCAATCTCATAGGTTTTCAGGATTCCATACAGTCTCTTCAAAGTAAACTTCTTATAATCTTGTGAGTTTCTTAATGAGACTGTCATTGGTTTCCATTCCTTTGAAGAGATCTAAGGAATTTCAGATTAGAGTCTTTAGTCTGATAGACTCTTCCATGCAACTTAAGAGCATTTAGTAGTTTTTGAAACCTACTAAAAATTCAGTGAGAGACTCACTTTCCTCATTGTGAAAATGCTCATATTGCTGAATCAAGAGCTGCATCTTATTTTCTCTAACTTGCTCAGTGCCATCACAGATTATCTATATAGTATCCCAGACTTCCTTGGCAGTTTTGCAGTTGATAATGTTGTCAAACATGTCTGCAGCAACTCCATTAAACAGAATATTCATGGCCTTTTTATCCTTCCTGACTTGTTCAATGTCAAGATCAGACCATTCATGCCTTGGCTTGGGAACTGATGGCTCGTTTCCTGTTGCAGCTCTCATTGGAACAGAGGGCCTCTTTCTATGCAGTCCACATAGGCCTCATCTTGAGAAAGCATATGAAGATGCATCTTTACCTTCCAATGATGGTAATTATCTTTATCTAGAAAAGGAATCTTGATTCCAACATCCTTCTTGTTCATCTTGCTGAATTATTTTGATCTTTAAACTCTTTGTTGATTAAGAGCTCACTCTGATACCATTTGTTAGTCCCTTAACAATGTAGCAAGAATTACAGAAAGGGGGTTGAATGGAATTCTTGAACCTTTTTCTTAAAATAAAAATTTTCAAACTCGAGTTCAAATATAAGTGTTTTGATTAGCACAATGCAGAATAAAAACTTAAGTGAATCAAAACATAAGTAATTAAAAACAAGGGTCTTTAAAAACTTTCTGGTGGATTTAAACAATTCCACCAGAGATTTATATATTATATCGAGAGAACTCTGTGTGCAAGAACGCTCACAGCTGCTTACAAATTTGAACTACTGAGAATACAGAGAAATGCTAATAATTCTGCTTACAAATGTTTCTCACCTTTTGTATCTCAGATTTTAGTTTCTATTTGCTACTTCTTGGTTTATATAATACCAAGATTACTTAGTCAAAAAATAGAATCATTATAAAAACTATCGGGTCTAATGCTTTGTTACTTTGTTCTCTATTACCCAGTTAATAGGCTTCCTCATTCCATTTGCATACATCCCGACGCATGTGACCAGTTGTCACTGTCAACTGATGTTTGAATTCTTTATCCGTTGAGTACATGATCATCCGTCGACTTTATTATCATCCGTTGATGGCTTCATTGATCATCCGTCGACTGCTATAAAAACATCCATTGATAGCCATTTGATCATCCGTCGATGGCTTTATTAATCATCCGTCGGTAGCTATTTTGGCACTTGACTTCAATTCATTTGTGCAGAATTACAAGACATCATCTATGTACAATTAATCAACCTATTCTGCATATCTAGTTAAAATCAACATGACTTATATGCTACTACAGAATCTATACAAAGGTGTAAGCAGGAATGTGCTACAGACTCATTATTACATAAGCTACTCACTCGATGGATAATAAGTCATCATCCGTCGGGACTACAATGAGTTATCCGTCGGGACTATAATTCTTATCCGTTGAGTGCTACATTATTTCACTAAGTAAAATCTACTTAGGTGTTTTGTTATGAAATCATCAAGTACACAACATATGCACAACAATATCCTATCGACAACATCCCTCACAATCTCTGGATTCAATTTCCAGAGATTATTAAACGTGATCTGTTGACAGTTCGAAGAGAACTACATCTCCGTCGTCTTCGACAGCAGGAGCGAATCATTCGTCTCACTATTCTTTTTGTTGAGAGTAGGAAGAACAAATAGTTTCTGCCCCCTGTTTCTCTTCACTGTCAGCTTTGTCAGGCTTCTTAGTTTAGGACAAAAGCTGTTGATGTTAGGATTTGTAGCTTAGGACAATCTTGTATTTTTCTGATGTAATTTAAATTTCATGGAATGTATTTGCTCAATATATTAATGAAATTTTATATTTTTGCAAGATTTTATCTCTGACTCGTTTGATATTCTGATACATTTATAAATCCTGATTTACCCATATTCTGATGACCATTTTAACTCTGATAATTTATTAAGTGGGAACAGTTTTAAATTTTAAATTAAAACTGAACTACCTTAATTAATGGGATTACTTGGTAAGTAGAACAGTTTTTCCTTGAAATACTGCATGTGATAAGTAATGATTACTGTATTCCCGTGCCCATTAATTATCCTTTACTGCTGCATGTCTGACAGGTGTCCAACAGTTACTTTTTCTACCGTGTATAAGTAAAAGAGAGAGAAGATTGTAAAATCTTTTATTTACTTTCACACTTTATCTCTCTTTCTTTACTTCTATTCTCTCTCATCTCCTGACATTTTTTTTTCATACAGACATTTTATCAAACACCTTACAGGCAACCTTATTTCTCAATTTTTCTCATGGCACCTAAGGATTTGATTATAGATGGAGTCAAGTTTGTACCCAACAACTATGCTGCAATCTTAAACCATGCCGAAGCTCCATCTGATTTGCACTTTGTGCAAGATCTTCTAGCACACAGTGAGATTGTGTATGCGTTAACCCAGCCTCAAGTCATTTCCAGCCAACAAGTTCTGACGTTCTGGCGGACTGGGCATTTTGATAATGGTGATGCTACTGGTACTCCTACCATTATTTTTGAAGTAAATGATGTTGAGCATGTGGTAACTCCTAGAGCAGTTCGTAGAGCTCTACACTTACCAGAAGGCTGCATTTTCTCAACACCGGAGGAACCCGTTCTCCAGCAGCTCATGGGCAATTTGGGGTATGAGAAGAGTTTGGCCAAGCTTGGACAGTTGAAATGAGCACATATCAGAAAGGAATGGAGCTTTTTCTTCGACTGCATCACCAAGGCATTCTCCAATAAGTGTTCCAACTTTGATGACATTCCAATTATGAGTCAACACATCGGGTATTCTATTATTCACCAAACTCATTTTGATTTTGCAAGTGCTTTGCTAGACTTTATAGGGGATAGGATGACATAGGATAGGAATGTCGTATACTTTGCTAGATTCTGTCAGCTTATATATATTTTTTATTATGCTGATGACCCTCAACTAGCCAGTTCTTTATTTCCACCCTTTAAACTTGCAAAACGGGCTTTTAATGATCTAGTAAATGCCGACCTTAAGAAAAAGGTAGTTAGACCCTTACAGATACCTCAGTCTGTAAAACAGATCCTGGTAAATGCTGATCCTCAAACCTACAGATCTGTTTATCCTGATGTTCAACCCACCAACACATCCCAGACACCACAACAACCATCAGAACATACCACATATACATCTCAGCCTACTCAACCCTCTATCAGAACATATATCAAACCTTCACAGATATCTCAACCTTCATCATCAGCACATACTGTGAGGCCTTCATCTTCAAAGCCCAAGAGGACAAAGACTGTATCTCAGACACCACAGAAGAGAAGGAGGATTGTTCTGAGAGATGAGTCAAACAGTGAGGAACATGTTCCTGTGTCAGAACCTGTTGTCAAAGAAGCTGAGAAGGTCTCTTCTCAGAAGGATACTGGAATTGAGGGATCTAAGCTTCTCAAAAGGCTTAGAAGGATGTATTTAGATGAAACTTCCAAGGAATCTCCACCTTCAAAGAGATACAAGAAACAGAGAGCACAAAGGTACATGGCTGAGTCAGTTTCAGAGGATGAGGAAACAGCAGCTAAGGAAAGAGATCAAGAATCTCTGATCTCAAAAGAGCCAGCATTTGCTGAAGCCACTGCATCTACACCTCCATTGTCACCAACTCAGGAAACTGCTCAAGATAAAGTATCAACACCACCTGTGTCTCCTGTCAATGAACCAGTATCTACTGCAGACCCATGCACAAGTGCTGAGATTGATATTCACAACCTAATTGTGCCTGAGGTTCTCTATTTAGAAGCTCCAACAGCTCCAATTAATCCATCAACAACACCAATTACTGATGCTAATGAAACTCCAGAATTGTCTACAACACCTTCTCTGCATCTAGACATTGATGATCAGATTATAGGTGAGCATCAGAATATGGCTGTTGATCAGAACTTGGAAGCAGATCAGCACTTAGAGGATGATATTGAAGCCTCAATAGCCTCTCATACTGTTCTCTTATCAGAGGATGTTGACTCTGTAAGTTCTGATGCTGCAAATGCTGATGATACTGGTGATGCTGCTACAAAAGAAGATGCTAATACAGCTGGTCCATCAGGACATGCACCTCAATAAACTGTTCACAAAAGTGAGATAGTCAAGAAGTTTGTTACAGGGGAAGCACCAGTACCTTGGAGTGAAACTCCTAGAGGACAGGAGTGGACTAAGGAGTGGAACACAGTCACCTTTGTTCCATCTGAGAAAATTCTTGCTGAGCACTTGGCAAAAGCTGATGAGATGCTAATTAATGATGATTTCAAGACACAGCTATGAGTTACTGCATTGAGTACTAGAGATCTTCAAGGTCTACATTCAACAACTCATGCCGAGGTGCATAAAATTCGGGAAGAATTACTCAAGCAAGAACTGACTAAGAAATTTGAAAAGAAAAGATTTTTCCAACCTACCTTTGACAGAGTTGCTTACATTGAGAAAACCCAGGAGAAGCAACAATCTCAGATTGATGAAATTTTGAAAAATCAAGCTTCTCAGCAATCTCAACTTGATGAAATCCAATCCTCAGTGAAATTACTTGTCTCTCTTCTTTTACCTGCTGATGCCAAAAAGGGGGAGAAAGAAATTAAGTCCAAATGCAAAACTGTTAAGACACTGAAGGGGAATAATGATGAAAAAGATGACCAGGGAAACTCTGAAATGGGTGGAGGTTATGGTCAAGGTAGAAGTCTCTCATCAAGAAGAGCTGGAACTACAAGTCATAGAACAAGTTCTGATACTGAGAGAAAAATAACCTCTAATACTGGTAAAAGGATAAGTTCTGATGAACTTTTGGATTTTGATGAAGAAAATTCAAGACAGTTATTTCTGAAAGAAAATCCAGGAATGGACTTTGAGAGTCTAATGGAAGAAGAAGCTAGACTTAAGTCAGAAAAAGTCAATTCTAAATCTGAAGCTTCTGTTGGTAAAAAGAAACTTCCTAAGGCCAAAGGCATTGTGATAAAAGAAAGGACAAATCTTGAGACAACCAAGGCTAAATCACAATTGCAGATAGATCCAAGGTCCAAGGGCAAAGAAAAAGTTGGTGAACCTATAAAGGTTTATGTGCCTCCTATGGATGAAGAAATTTCTGTTGAAGATGCTGATCTAACTCTGACTTCAAGAAAGATTTCTAAGACAACTTCTGACATGGCTCAAGTTGTTCAGAGTCAAGATATAGTTAGTTCTGATATAACCATGAAGCAAGCAACCTCTGACATAGCTCAAGTTGACTTGATATCAGAAGATAAATCAAAGGAAACCTCTGACATTGCTCATGTTAAATCCTCAAGGTTACTCCTACCACGTTTCACTAAAGCCAAACAGACTCAACCTTTGAAGACTGCAGCAAGTGGTTTTGAAGCAAGAGTGGTTACTGGAAAGGAAGCTAGAGATAAATCTGGATTGGGTAGTGCTGATGAAAGAAGAGTACAGAACACAATCAATGATCCAACTTCCTTAAGTGAACCAGGTGTTGGAGCAACTCCTGAAAGATTGAATCAATTAGAATCTGTATAGATGGTTTATCATACCTACTTGAAAGAACACATCTTGTTATATTTCATGACAGATGGTAGGGTTTACCATATAAGGGAAAATGTTATTCCACTGAAGTATTTTGAAGAACTGGAACATGTTTTATTCTTACTTCAAGTGAATGACAGAATAACAGAAAGTGCTGCAAACTATTTGAAGAGTCAAATTCAGAGACAGAATAGACTTTATTCTGTAAAGTCTAATAGCACATATCTTCCAAAGTACAGAGATCACAAGGGTGATATTGTTGAGATGAAGCCTAACTCTGCTAAGATTATAACTATCTTTCTGGGTTATAAGGCTGTAGAATTCAATCTTGAGTCTGACAAGGCATATTTGATCAGACTGGATCAGGACATAAGGAAAGCTAGAATTAATGATCTCAGGGCTGCTATCTTCCAAACTGGTGAAGATTCTGCAGAACTCAAAGATGCTAAAAGGAGGATGATTGATGAACTCAGATATGCTGAGAGATGTTTGTAAAAGAACTATCTCAGAACAACTCCTGACATCAGAGAGATCAGAAAGTGAAGCCAAGTCAAGATCTACAACTGCTCAAATTCTGATATATATACAGACTGAAGTTATTATCAGAAGTTAAAGTTGGTAAAGCTTTAAGGACTGTAAGTTATAGTTATCTAGTCAATTTCTCATGTATTTGTACTTAATATTTTTGACATCATCAAATATCTGTTAAACTTGTATATTATGCTAATTTACAAGTTGGGGGAGATTGTTAGATATATTTGATAATGTCATGACTAATATGATTTATGTTTAGTTTTCAAATCTTACTTAAACAGGACAAATCAGTACTTAACCGAAATCAGCACTTATACTGAAGTCAGAACTTAAGTTATCAGTACTTAAGGTTCAGGAAATATTTATCAGGAGATAATATCAGGGCTTAAAGGAAACTTTCAGATAAGGAAGGCGGCTGATTGAAAGGAAAGAAGATCAAGACAAACGTAAGAAGAGATATGCATGAAGAAGGAATTCTATGAAGAATGGAATACTTGGAAGAAAAGATATCTGATTGATATATTTTAGGAAGCAGAATTATATTCCATATCAATTAGCGATTATCTTGTAACTGTGTAGTATATAAACACAGACATAGGGTTTACACTATAAGTGGAGAATATTATTTATTGTAACCCTAGCAGCTCTCGTGATATTTGTTCATCACTGAGAGATGACAATTTCATATTGTAACATAGTTTATTGCTTTGAATAAAGTTTGTTTTCTGTTACTTGTGTTATTATAATTCGATTTGATCGTGCTATACTCTGTATTCAACCCACTTCTACAGTGTGTGTGACCTAACAAAGCTGAAATTGGGTGTGGGGGGTGCAGGGTAGTTGGATGGTGTGATTTAGGGGGGACCATTAGATTGGGTAGATCTAATGGCTTAGATTAGTTCTAAGTTTCTATTTTAATTTTAGTTTGTATTTGATCATTCCCCTATATATATATTATCCTTCATATTCTATGGCATCAAAAAATTTCTGCATCTATATTTAGTAAAGTATCAAGATTAAATTGTACATGAGAGAGAAGTATGGAAAAAAGAAAGCGAAGCATGATGAAAAAATCAAGGAGGAACATAGACAGTGAAAATAATGAGAGATATCATGACACAAGTGGCCCCGAAAGAAATTTTATTTTAGAAGTGTGAGTGATTATGTGCACTCTAGAGAGAAGTACTCCAAAATTATTTTTGATGAGAAGTGCATCAAACTTGATAGTGGTGAGAAGTGCATCACAAAATGAAGAGATGGTGGTGAAAAGTGCATCACAAAAATGAAGAGAAGTGCTTCATAAATTTAAGATTAAGGGGGTAATTGTTGGAATAATTTTAAATTTAGTTATTAATTATTTGGGTTATTTATTTAAGTTATGTTTTAAATAAGATGTGTTTTGTTTTATCTGTACCAATACTCGGAGTAGATCCTATTTACTAGCTCATCAGCTCTGTTAGTTAGTTTTATTAGTTCTATATATTTTGTAAGGCGTAGCATGAAAAAACTCAACACGTATTAATTATATTTTCTCTCAGTTTCAATATATTAACAAAATGAGCATTTGCACGCAAAAGTTGTTTCATACTTATATATGTTTTAGAACTAATTTTCTACATTTAATGCTTATTAAAGTCTCGTATCCCATGTAGCACAATATGTTGTACATAGCTTTACATATCTCCCGTTTCTCATAAAAATGTGACAAAATCATTTACCTGTCTGGTGAAGTGGCGGCAAAATCCATGAAACCAAAATCCGAACCTAACCACTTAAGAATCCTGCCATCTGCAATAGTCACGTAAGGTCCTCTTCCCCTCGGATCTACTGCAACAGACTCGGGACTTGTTGCTTGTGGTGGGAGCAGGATTTTACTAAAGGATCCTGGCTAAGATAGAACATAGGGAACAAAGAACAGAACAACAATGATCAGAAACCTACTAATACTACTCATTCTATAAATTGTTTAGAGACGACTTGAGAAATCCAACTGGAAGTGTCAATGTCCAAATCAGTTTAATATAAGTACTATATATAAACACAAGAAGAAGGCACAGATATGGGATCTGTCATAAAAGGTGCCTGTATTTGCTGAAACCAACTTTGGATATTTGATTGCTTACTCCATCACATCTAGATTCTGCTAATAATACTTTTATTTGCCAGTATGGTACGTGATCAACTGAAGCACCGCTTAAATTGGTTCTAATTAACTCATCTACATTGGTCAAATATGGACATGAAACGAACAACCTACATTAGTCTTCTGTAAATCATGGCCAATAGATTAAAATAGTAATGATACATATTTGTAACAAATTTATTTCGTGGGTATTGTGGCTCAGTTATATGCATGTAGAAAGGTACGAGCCGCACTACAGGTCCCGGGTGGCCTCCTTGAGACAGGAATATAAAGGAGTTGGATATTGATCAAACGCACGGTTGGAAGTAGATTGAGAGTTTTTGATAATGGTGGCTAGTCGTAATTTAACAGGAGTGATAGCAGGCACAATCTGATGCAGACTATTACTGTCACCGGATCTAACATTATGATCGTCATAATCTTCTTTAATTAGCTACTGTTATTCCTACTGCTGGAAGTAATTGCAGGCAAAGATATCTGAGGAGCTAAACTGTGGCTACTAGTAATTATTATAAACCCAAGCAGATTGTTCCTGCTGTGGAGTTAACTAGTTTTTGAACTTTAACACAGCACAACTTTCAAGTTCAACTGATTTATCAAATGTGAAAGTACCTGAATATATAACTGTGTAACCACGATATAACTCGAAACGACCACAAAATTGAGGGTTATGGTTGAAACTGAAGAACTTAATCCTAACAAAATTTGTGTAGTGTGCCACTGTAAACTAAAATTCGGATTTCTATACCAGTATAAGTCCAAAAAACAATGTTTGTTTCTTCTTCTTCTTTTTTTGATATTTTTCTATATTTTATAAATTTTAATGTAAGCGAAGCACAAGACAAAATGGGACAAGAACCAAAACCAAAAGTCCAAAACTCAAGTTATGGGTTGCTAAGGCAATGACAAACTCCAGACTCTACCAAAGTTCAACCTCATAAGAAACATACAAACACTGGAAATTAATGGGAAAAATCTCAAGTCTACTTGAAAATATACAAACGAAAATTATTATTAATTTTAACAAATTATGTACTTTATTTTGAATTCGTAACAAGTGCAAATGAATTAGCATTTTTATTTTGAGAGCTGATACGATATTGCACCCTCAAATGCAAGCTTGAATTTCACATTTAGGCAATGAAAGCATTCCTTTAAGTCGTGTTTGTAGCCAAATGGGCTTGTTTGCTGGTTCACTCTCATGGGCTTTTGCTTATTTAGCCTATTAATGGCTGATTAAGGGTAGAGTACTTTGTTCGGTTAGGGGATATCTTATCGGATTGAATTAGTTGTTATAGCTAGCCGATTAAGGAACAAAAATGAAATGAGCACGGTTGGATCATTTGTTGTCCCAGGGCATCATTTGTTGTCCCGGTCAGATAGTCCTTAGGTTATAAGTCATATTTTTTAAAGAAAAAATAAAAAAAATGAAATAATTATTTTTTTTAAAAAAATAATGGTAAATTCTCATATTTTTTATAATTTTTTTATTTGACTATCAAATTGAATCTCATACTAATCTCATATTAGTTATTTTAAGAAAAAGATATATAGAAGACACAATCTCGATACTTTAATTGAATAATCTATTGACCAAGCTTTGAATAAATAGTATTATAATAAAATAATACTATAATTTATAATCATAAAATGATGGATATATTGGTAAAACTTTGAATAAATAGTATCATAATAAATTTAATTATTTTACTATTAACTAATGTATAATTCTGTAAATTATAAATTAATTTATTTTTTCGCGATCAATCTAAATTTAGAAATTTTAAAAGAGATAAGGATTATGAGCCGATTGGAATATCAATTTTTGTTTCTAATTAATAAATTTGATGCATAATATTTTGAAGTCTCAAACATAAATATAAATTGGTTCGTAAATGTCATGTATGTTCTAGTTGACACATTTTATAGATGAAATAATATATATCATACATCATTTTAAATTGGTCAATTTATTTTTCAATAGGAAACATTTTTTTTTTAAAATAGCTAATTTTAATACTTAGCACTTTTTTATGTTTGTTGATGCCCCATTAATTATCCGCTTATCTCATGGCCTTATCTTGGTATTAAAGAGTAATTATATATGTGTAAAAAAATTAAAAAATATCAAGTTATCACCACTTTATTGGTTATTTTCTCATATGATGAATCCGGTATATTTTAATATAAATCTTACTCGTTCGACATGTCGGGTGTAAATGTAATGCTTAGTTTTGGTAGATATTTGACAAGAAAATTATATATTAAGTCTCCTAATTTCAAAATGGTGCGATACACGGGTATTTATCCATATATTTATTTATATAATTTAAATAGATAAAACATATTTAAATCATTATTGAGAGGATTCGGACTTGGATTCTTTTAATAAAATTG
Source organism: Apium graveolens (assembly GCF_009905375.1). Classification (NCBI taxonomy): domain Eukaryota; kingdom Viridiplantae; phylum Streptophyta; class Magnoliopsida; order Apiales; family Apiaceae; genus Apium; species Apium graveolens. The sequence continues at coordinate 31,925,965 of NC_133652.1, forward strand.
CCTTAATAGAAAATATTTTTAAGATTGTTACTGTGAGAATTTGAAACTTGGAGGTTTGGTTGATTAGTATAAAAAGAGATATTATTTAGTGTTGATCTAACGACTTATAAGATTTATTTATTTACAATATCTGTAATGCACAAATGTATATTAGTATTTTTTATTCACATTGATACATGATTGCAAGATTTAAAACAAATGCTTAATTTAGTAAATAATTGTTGGAATCCAAATTTGAAAATATTTTTGGTAGAATAGCCTAAATGGATAATATATTTTCTAAAATTTAAGTATTGTTGAGAGGACTGAACTTGATCTTTTTTGGTAGAATAATTTAAATAGAAAATGTTTCTAATATCGTTGTCGTAAATATTCGACTTTGGTCTTTTGATTGAATAATTTTGAAAAGAGATATTTTTTAGTGTTATCTAATAAGTTAAGATTTATTTATGGGAGATCAAATTGTTAAACCCTAAAATTCTTTCAAGAAACATCATCCTTATCATCTCTCTCAGCTGGGTGAAAACCCCAATCTCTTCTTCTTTTTAGAGTTAATTGCAGTTTGTAACCCTTATCTTTTATTTAAATTCAAAATAATACACCTATTTTGTGTTTGTAATCCTTATCTTTCATTTAAATTCAAAATAATATACATATTTTGTACAACACAGTTTACAACCCCTAACTTTCAAAATCAAATATAACATGCATCCTATTCATAATTTTCAGTTATAAAACTGGAATTGAGGTGTTTAATATTATTTTTATAATTTAAAATATTATAATATTAATGTCATTTATTTTATATTTTACTTAATATAATATTAATGTCAATTATTTTATATTTTACCCAATATAATATTAATGTCAATTATTTTATATTTTACTCAATATAATTTTTAAATAGTTAAAATATAGATATATTTAAAAAATTATCTATATTTTTAGCATTATGATTAATTTAGAGTATTACTAATAGAAACTAACTATATTTTTTTATGTAAAAAATGTATTAAAATAAATATTTTTATTGATTTGAAATTTTAATTATTAATATTAAACAACTCAATTTCAATTTATTACTTAAAATTGTGAAGGGGATGCATGTTGTATTTGATTTTGAAAGTTAGGGGTTGCAAATTGTATTTTACAAAGTAGGTATACTGTTTTGAATCTAGATGAAAGATAGGGATTACAAACTGCAATTAACTCTTCTTTTTATTATCTCTTCTTCTTTTTATTATTAGTTTTGTACTGCGATGCATGGCATAATTATAATTTTTTTGTATAATTTTTTTTGAATATTTATTTTTAATTTAACTAATTTTTAATAAAATAATTTTATTCCCTAGATAAATTTTATGTTCTTCATTAATAATGTATTTTTCTAAAAAAGTGTACTTTTTGTACTTATATATTTAATTATTATTGTAGTATTATATTTTACATTAATAACCTAAGTATAACATATATGACATAATTTATTTAATTTTTTTCATTATTTGATTTTTTTTATATTATAAATTTGTAAATAGAATATTTTAATCATATCATATAATATGTTACGTAATTAACTTTTTATTTTTATATATGTTTTTCTTAATCTTGTGGAGTTTGATAAAAAATTAGAAAGTTGTTTGGATTTGTATCTTGCGATGTTTATAATAATATTTTTATAATTTTTTGGTTATAGTAATGATTTTCAAAAAAAAAAAAACTTTAACTTAATTGTCAAAGTACTTTTAAATATATTTTATTAGATTGCTATTTCAATTTTGAATTGTAATATAAATTATTATTATTATATTTCTTCCTAATTTTTATGTTTATAAGATTTATGTGCTCTAAATGTTTTAAAAGACAAACTGTAATTTTCATTAAATTTATAAGATACATGTGCTCTAAATGTTTTAAAAGACAAACGGTATTTTCCTTGTTACAAAACAAACCATATGTAATAGTTATACCTAAATATAATTTAAATTTGTTTTTTATTTTATTTTATAAAAATAAAAATTATCAATTCATAAATATTTTAAATCAAATTGTTTTTATATATATAATATAATACTTTTAATATTATTTTATATTATTTAAGAAAATATAATCATAATTCACATAATATGTTTATGTAGTTATTTTTATTTTATTTATATATTTTTTTCTCAATATTGTGGAGTTTGATCACAATAGTTTTTTATGATTATTATTATATTTCTTCCAAATTTTTATATTTTATATATGTATAATTATATATTAATTTCTTAATTAATTATCTATTTATAAAAATTATTAGGTATTTTAATGGAATTTTAGAATAGATGAAATACATATAGTATTTAATATATTTTATTGGATTTGTATTTCAATTTTAATTTGTAATAGTTATTATTATTATTATTATTATTATTATTATTATTATTATTATTATTATACCTACACTTTCACACGTATTTTCATGGTACTTTAAATGTATTTCATTGGATTTGAATTTCAATTTTAAATTCTAATAATTTATTATTATTATTATTATATTTCTAACTTATCATATTAATTTTTTTTAAGAAAATGATACTACTTTAACCCGATTATAAATGATCTGTTAATTGTTACTTATATTTATTAAAATAATTATTGCTTGTATTATATATTATATAATAGTTTCAATATTTTTTAATATCATTTAAGAATATATAATTTTAGTTCAATTTCTTAATTATATATATTTGTTCTACAGATTATTATATAATATAGTAGAATAACCAAACCATATAACCGTACCACCAAAATTCTCTTACTCTAATTATATATAGGATATAATTCTTAGTTCATCTCTTGTTAATATTCAATAATTTCTCAATTTATTTGAGTTTTGTTTGTCTTTACTTGTGAGAATTTGGTTTTATATGATTTGTTTGCGGTTCATCATGTCTGAAATTATAGATCGGTGGAATTTTCAAGGTGTTGATTCGGTGATAAAGTTTTTTATGATGATGCATTTGTGGTCGATTGCTTAAAAAATAGTTGGAGGATTACATTATGTACATATCACTTCAAAAATTCGTTTGATTGCCTATACAAGAATAAATGATTCAACAACGATATAATTATGCGTTTATTCAATTTTGATCATATATGTAAATGTCATATGGCTTTTCATTATTAAATTATTTTCATTTTTCAAAAAAAAATTGTTAAATAAAGACATATGGTTTCTCTTTGAAGGGAGACTGAGAGTATTTTAATTTCAAGCAATCGAATTCAAACGAATCATAATGAGTGTTCGAAGCTTAGTAAAACTACAAAACTGGGGCGTAATATACACATAGGTGTATAAGTTAGTGATACTACGGTTCTAAAAGATAATATAATGATTGAAATTTATATTTTTATTGATATTTATATGTATGTTTACGAAAGATTATTATATTTAATTAAAAGATAAATTTTAGCTGAATAGTATATGAATTATCATTAGTCTGTTAACTGACCAAATCCAACTAACTATATTCAGATTTATGTTAGTTTAATATGTTTAAATCCGAATTAATGGTAAAATTTTATGTGTCAATGTCAAAAAATCTATGTTAGCTTGAGTCCCGTTATATCAACCAAATCCTGCTAATTATACTTACTATTTTGTTTAATTTTATTTTAGCCCGGAGTGATTATTATTTTATTTTATACCGAATGGATAATATCTATTATTTTGTTTTAGTTTGATGATATTATATCAACCCCACGAATTTATTTTCAAATTTTTACTTTGTTTAGCCTGATCCAATAATATAATATTTTTAGCGGGATCAATAATATTTATTATTCTATTTTAGCCCGATTCTTCAAATTCAACTAACTATATGTAGTTTTTTTAATTTTTTATTTAAAAATGGATCAATAGTATAATTTTATTTAGCCCGGCCGAGTAAATTACATATATTATTTTAGTTTAAAGGAAAACAAATAGACATATTATAATTCTGTTATGGATATTTATCTATTTACGAAAATATTTTATTTTAAATATTACTATAATTACGGTGCCAAACCGACTACCAACCAAACTTTCATTGTTTCGTCTTTAATATAATAGCGTGCGAAGCATGTGCCGAGATCAAAATATTAATATTAAATAATAATTATAGAAATTAATTCTAAATTATAACTTAAATATAAAATAAATAAACTTTTACTATTATTGCAATTTTTCTTTTAAAATTATATGTAGTTTTCATTAACTCAAATCTTATTAGAACAACAAACTCAATGTTATTATGTCTTTTGTTAGGTCACACACTATAGAAGGGGGTTGAATACAGTATTTACTACAATCAAATCGAATATAAGAACTCAAGTAACAGAAAACTGATTTTATTCAACACACTAAACTCTGTTACAATATAGAACTGTCCTCTCTTAGTGATGAACAAATTATCACGAGAGCTGCTAGGGTTACAATGAATAATAATTTCGATTATGATAACTGTTATTCCCAGTGGACTAACAATGAGATTTACAGAAGGGGGGTTGAATGTAAATCTCAAAACTTTTTCAAGTTTTGAGCAGTTTCTAAGGCTAAGTGTTTGAGTGATCAAATGTGTGTGAATTGCTTGAAGCTGATGCAGACAGATATATATTCAAACACAAATGTAATGAGCACAAAGAACTTAAAAACTTTTCTGGTGGATTTGTTGTTCCACCAGAGATGTGTTATTTCATAAAATCCGTGATTCAAAGAATTAAATCATAGCTGCTTCCTAGTACAAACTAGATGATTTTCTCTTTTGATATTTCTAAACAGCTCAAGGAAAATTCATATCTAATTACTAGCTGCTACTTGGTTTATATATCACCAAGTTTACAAGTGAAGACAAACTGTAAAATACAATTGAAAAGATTCTTCACATGTTTCTTCTTCATTTCTCTATCCAATGCAATATAGGATAATCTGTAAATCTTTGAATACTTCCTTGTTTGCATCAGAATGGAAATGCTGCATTTTCTTGATTCCTCCTAGAGGCTTCCACATTCCAGTATGTCTCTGTCAATCCATGTGCCTCTGTCAGCTTGTGAATTGTCACTATCAACTGCTAATGAACTAAGCATCCGTTGAAGCTTTCATCCGTTGATGCCTTATCCGTTGAGGCTTTATCCGTTGAAGCTTTATCCGTTGATGCATTATCAGTTGAAGTCTTTATCCGTTGAAGCACTTATCCGTTGATGGATATTATCCGTTGAAGCATTAGTGACATCCGTTGAAGCTTTGTTTCTTATCCGTTGAAGGTCTTCAATATCCGTTGACACTTCTTCACTTATACAAAATTACAAGGCATGAAATATTTACAATTAGCCCTCCTATTTGTACATCCATTAGTAGTCAACATGACTGATTATTTCCTAACAACATCTAAGAATTACAGCTTGAAACCAGAGAGTGAAATGTGCTACAATACTAAACTTATTGCTAAGTAAAGCTACTCCTTCAACGGATAGCCAAGATGGTCTTATTCGTTGAGGCTACAAACACTAGATTTCTACTTAAGTGTTTTGCTTAACTTATCATCAAACTAATACACATATTCCTAACAATCTCCTCCTATTTATGTCTACTAGAACTGTAGGCATAAATTTGGGTTTAGCTTGATGATAACAAAACACTTAACAAATATATAAACTGTAACAAAGCAGAAATTCAAAAGTGCTACAAAAATGTATATGCTGAGATGGAATTGAAGAATTATATTGTTTCCAAGGGTGCTCCTTTAGCCTGAGCAAATTACTTTCTTTTCCTTTGATCCCTGGTTTTCTTTTCTAGCCTCCTGTCATTCTCCTCTATTTGAAGTTGAAGTTGTCTGTAGAATTCAGCTTCATCTTCTTCATTGATATCTAACTTAGATTGCATATCCTTGAGAGTTTCATTACTGGCAATCTTTAGTTGATCTTCAATTCTGAAAAATCTTCCGACTCCTTTGTTGTCTCTGAACTCCATCAACCAATGAGGTGATTTGTGAATTGTAATTCCTCTTTCTTGAATGAGTAAAGTTCTAGGCAAAGCATTGGGCTCCCTCCAAGTTTTCCTTATGTTGGCAATCTTGTTGAGAATCTCAGTCTTGGCAGTCCTGGTAAAGCCACAATCCTTTTGTATGGCTGAGTAGACTCTAATCAAGGTAGAGTAGCCTTCATTCAGAATTCTGTGAAGAGGCCATGTTCTTTCCCCAGCTCCTTTGTATTTGAACACTAATCTTTCTGGTAGCTGTCTGTAGGCAGCTATTCCCCTTACATCCTCCAGCTCATCCAGATAGAGTTCAATGTCTGAAAATTCTTTTATGTCACAGATGTGAACATAATCATCTTTAGAGGTTTGAGGTTTAGGCTTAGGATTCTGTGTGAATTTTATTGAGGCTTTAGAGGGTGTTGATTTGATTCTCCTTTTCTGCTTCTTTGATGGTGGAGAAGAGGTTAGGAAGGTGGGCAATTTGATGGTGTCCCAATCAATTGGTTCCTCCTTGGGAATGATTGTTTCACCATGAATATTCATGAAGGGGTCAGGTACAATTGGTTCAGGAATAGAGGGTAGTGGTTTGGATATTGATTGGGTTTCTTCAGTCTTATCTACCTTCTTTCTCTTTGCATTGACCTTCTTTCTTTTCCCTTTCTGCCATTCTTCCTTACTCCTTTCCTCCATCTCAGTACCAACCATGTCCCCCATAGCTTCATCTTCACCTTTGTCTTCAATTTCTTTCTATTCTTCAGCCTGACTTGACTTTAGCTGTTTTTCAAGCTTTGCTTGTGCTCTTTTGTCAGCCTTTAGCTGTTTGGCTTCTTCCTTCAACCTTTTGGTTTCTTCCCTCTTGACTATTGAGAATTTGGGATGTCCTTGCATCACACATATGCTCTTTCCCTCTCTGAAGATAATAACCATGTTTCTCCTTACAGCCTCATCCATGGTCTCTTTGAGATATGCAATACTTCTACCTAAAAGCTTGTCTTCATCAGCTTTTGGAAGAGGAAAATCCACCTCTTTTAGAGGATTCTTTGTAGAGTCCTTATTGGATCTGTTGTTGGGCTTGAGAACCATAGGTTGCAGATCTTTGGAAGAAGTTTCTCCATCCTTATGCCTCCCTACTGGCTTGAGTTCCATAATAATTGATTCCACTTTTGTGCTATGCTTCACAGATTGTGATTGAGAAGTTGTAGAACCAAATATTAGTTGCATCTTTTCATCAATCTTCTTCCTTTGCTCTTTGACTTGCAATTCAGTTGCTGCTATCTGGATTAGATCAATTCCATCTAGCTTTCCTTTGACTTGAATAGTTGGAGAAGTTGTGATGACAGGAACTAACACTTGAGAAATCTGAACTGTTGTAGATGGCTCTCCTATCCCTTTCCTTTTATTCTCCTCCTTTTTGTTATCATCAAGGGTAGGGGTCAAGCCTTGTGCTTGTGCCAGCTGCATGAGTAGATTTGTTTGAGTTTGTTGATTCTGAAGAATGG